>NC_057740.1:45314133-45316712 GCF_004010195.1 Chiloscyllium plagiosum
GCACCTTTCCACAATCTGTTTCCCCATCTGTTTCTCCACATCTCTGCTGCTATTGGGGGGCCTATAGTAGACACCCAACAAGGTGACTGCACCTTTCCTATTTCTGACTTCAGCCCATACTACCTCCAGAGGCAGATCCCCCTCAAACTTCCTTTCTGCATTTCTAATTAGCAATGCCACCCCCCCTCCTTTTTTCCCACTCTCCCTAATCTTACTGAAACACCTGTAACCAGGGACCTCCAACAGCCATTCCTGTCCCACATCTATCCACGTTTCCGTGGTGGCCACAACATCGTAGTCCCAGGTACCGATCCACGCCTTAAGTTCACCCACCTTATTTCTGATACTCCTTGCGTTGAAGTATACGCACTTGAGCCCATCTCTGTGTCCGCAAGTAGTCCCTGTCAGTGCTACCTTCTCCACAGCCTTCCTACAGTCTTGGGCATCCTGACAAACAGCTAACCTACTAGGTTGATTAGGTTAGATCTGTATCTGGGGAAGTTCAGTAAAATCAAAGATAATAATCTTGGAATATAAGATCTTTGAGAGAGTGGGACAGGAGAATACCCAGTGGATGTTCCCTTTTGTAGGGAAGATTAAAACTAGAGGATAGTCAAGACATGAGATAAGAGATAATAGCAGATATTTACACATTACACAGATATAAGGTTGTGAGCCTTGTAGTGCTAAAAACTCAATGAACTGTTATTACAGGCACTTGGTAACCACACTTCAATCCGATCATGTGTGACTTCAGACCGAAGCTAAGCATTTCAAATGCATTGCGGTAAGGTTCTCTCAGTGAAATGCTGCAAGTGCATTAAACTCAGTAAGAGACTGATTGGAATTATTAATATTCAGAGACTGTGAGCTTTATATCATTAGGTCACATATCATTATATATGATAGCATTCTGTGTATGTCCTTTAATGGTATGTTGAATATCTGCCTTGAGACAGAAACGCAACATCTCCCTTTTTACAAAAAGAAATCCCAAACGCCATGGGTTTCAACTCAATAATTATACAGATTTTATAATACTATTAACACAACTAATAATTCAGATTTCAATATAACATTTTAAACAACTTGTTCTGATTTAAAACCATGAAGGGTATGGATAAGGTGTGTTTTCCCTAGGTTGGGGCTTTTCAAGACTAGGGGCTATATTTTTAAGGGGAGAGGAGAAAAATTTTGAAAAGACACAAGGGACAATTTTTTTTACACAGAAACTGGTTTGTGTGTGGAATGAATTTCCAGAGAAAATGTGGATCTGGGTTCAGTTACAACATTTAAAAGACATTAAGTAAGTACATGAATAAGAAATATTTGGTGGGATATAGGCCAAGGCAGGCAGGTTTGGACTGAAGGGTCTGCTTCCATGCTATGTGACTATATGATGAGCACATAAGTCATCATAGTCCTCTGGATCATAAAACTGCACTCTCATTAGAGAGAGATGGCAACTGTTGGCAGTTCACCCTAAGTCACCAGACTTTTATGGTGAAGGGAAAGATTGAGAAAGAGAGAGTCCTTCCCGGTGACCTCAGCCAGTGTGGGAATTGAACCCAAAGTGCAGGCATTACTCTGTAATGCAAACCAATTGTCTAGCCAACTGAAAAAACAACTGTGGATGCTGGAAATCAGAAACAAAAGTTGAAATAACTGGAAAATATTCAGCAGATCTTGTAGTATCTGTGGAGAGAAAGCAAAGTTCTGAAGAAGGGTCACTGGACCCAAAACGTTAACTCTCTCTCCTCAGACCTGCTGAGTTTCTCCAGCAATCTCTATCCTTAGTCCAACCAGTTGGAACCAGGTGAGCTATCACCCTAAACAGTGTCGAGAGTGTGGTGCTGGAAAAGCACAGCCAGTCAGGCAGCATCCGAGGAGCAGGAGAATTAACATTTCAGGCATCGAATTGAATTGAATGTACTGTCACGTGTACCGAGGCACAGTGAAAAGCTTTGTCTTGCGAGCAATACAGGCAGATCACATAGTTAAGTAGCATAGATAGTAAATAATAGGTAAACAGCGGCAAAAACAAAAATACAGGTACAGGTGAATGTTAAGAATTGTGAATCTATTCAGTATTCTAACAACAGTAGGGTAGAAACTGTTGTAAAACCGGCTGGTGTGTATGTTCAGGCTTCTGTACCTTCTACCCAATGATAGAGGTTGGAGAAAAACATTGTCAGGGTGGGATGGATTTTTCAGAATGCTGGCGGCCTTTCCTTGACAGCGAGCCTGGTAAATAGATTCAATAGATGGGAAGTTGGCCTTTGTGATTGTCCAGGCTGAGTTCACTACACTCTGTAACTGTCTCCAATCTTGAATGGTACAGTTGCCATACCAGGTTCCACCATAGAACACACCAGATGGCCTCCTTCTTTAGAGACTGCAATTTCCCTTCCCACGTGGTTAAAGATGCCCTCCAACGCATCTCGTCCACATCCCGCACCTCCGCCCTCAGACCCCACCCCTCCAACCGTAACAAGGACAGAACTCCCTGGTGCTCACCTTCCACCCTACCAACCTTCGCATAAACCAAATCATCCGCCAACATTTCCGCCACCTCCAAA
>NC_057740.1:45317122-45358709 GCF_004010195.1 Chiloscyllium plagiosum
GAATACTTCAACCCCAGGGCATCAATGTGGACTTCAACAGTTTCCTCATTTCCCCTTCCCCCACCTCACCCTAGTTCCAAACTTCCAGCTCAGCACTGTCCCCATGACTTGTCCGGACTTGTCCTATCTACCTATCTCCTTTTCCACCTGTCCACTCCACCCTCTCCTCCCAGACCTATCACCTTCATCCCCTCCCCACTCACCTATTGTACTCTATGCTATTTTCTCCACACCCCCACCCCCCTAGCTTATCTCTCCACGCTTCAGGCTCTCTGCCTTTATTCCTGATGAAGGTCTTTTGCTCGAAATGTTGATTTCGCTGCTCCTTGGATGCTGCCTGAACTGCTGGTTTACAGCATTTGCAGTCATTGTTTTTACCAGGTAGTGGTACAGAATGTTCTCGATGGCGCACCTATAAAAGTTGGCGAGGGTATTCACCGTCACGTTGGGCCTTTGTAATCAGTGTATCCACATGAAAAGTCCAAGAACGTTTGTTGTGGATGACCACTCCCAGGAGCTTGACACTTCACTCGTTCTTCCTCTGTGCTGTTAATGTGGAGGGGGACATGAGTAACATCAAGCCAAAAGTCAATAAT
The DNA here is from genome assembly GCF_004010195.1 of Chiloscyllium plagiosum. Taxonomy (NCBI): domain Eukaryota; kingdom Metazoa; phylum Chordata; class Chondrichthyes; order Orectolobiformes; family Hemiscylliidae; genus Chiloscyllium; species Chiloscyllium plagiosum. The sequence goes on from NC_057740.1 coordinate 45,317,719, forward strand.
GAGTTCCTTGGTTTTGCTGGCATTGAGAGCTAGGTTGGGTGCCATGTTGGAGGCTTGAGACTGGGATAATGGCAGGGGAAGGGAAATGAGGAAGCTGTTGAAATCCACATTTATCCCGTGTGGTTGCAGGGTCCCAAGACGGAATATAAGGCATTCCTCCTCCAAGGGTCGGGTGGTAACGGTTTGGCGGTGGAAGACGCCCAGGACCTAAATGTCCTTGATGGAGTGGGTGTCCCAGAGAAGTGCAAAGCCTGCACCCACACCACTCTCCACACCTCTGTCCAAGGCCCCAAGGGATCCTTCAACATCCATCAGAAATTCACCTGCACCTCTACCAATGTCATCTACTGCATCCATTGCACCTGTTGTGGTCTCCTCTACATCGGGGAAACAGGACGCCTTCTTGCGGATCATTTCAGAGAACATCTCTGGGACACCCGCACCCACCAACCCCACCTCCCCTTGGCTGAACACTTTAACTCCCCCTCCCACTTCGTGGATAAATGTGGATTTCAACAGCTTCCTCATTTCCCCTCTCCCCACATTATCCCAGTCCCAAGCCTCCAACTCGGCATCGCCCACCGGACCCGTCCCTCACACCCCCCCCCCCCCCCCCTGACCTATCACCTACCTCACCTTCATTCACCTATCGCTTTCTCAGCTACCGTACCCCCAACCCCACCCCTATTAATATCTCAGCCCCGACCCACAAACCTCATTCCTGATGAAGGGCTTATGCCCAAAACGTCGATTCTCCTGATCTTCAGATGCGGCCTGACTGCTGTGCTTTTCCAGCACTACACTCTCGACTCTGATCTCTAACATCTGAAGTCCTCACTTTCTTCTATCACAGTAAACATCACCTGTCATTCTAATACCACTTCCGACAGGTCACTGCACAAACATTAAAAGTCCCTGACAGTTCTCTGCAAGATCAAACCCAGCCCTGCCACTCGCGCTCTGTTAGCATTGAGGGTATCTTTGTCCCCACCAAGTGCAGCAACACCTGTAGGAGAGTGTGGCCCGAAGCTTTCTGTCTCCGAGATGAGTGAACTGTGGCCAAATCCTATAGCTTGCCCTGTTCTGGGTATAATTAAATGATGCAGATAATTCGGATGTCTCCTGGAACCCTTTCTCAGTCTGAAATGCAGCGGGGGTTAGAATGGTGCTGGAAAAGCATAGCAGGTCAGGCAGCATCCAAGGAGCAGGAAAATCGATGTTTCAGGCAAAAACCCTTCATCAGGAATAAGGCTGGGAGCTTCGGGAGTGGAGAGATAAATGGGAGGGCGTAGGGCTGGGGAGAAGGTAGCTGGGAGTGCAATAGGTGGATGGAGGTGGGGGTGGAGTTGATAAGTCGGAGAGGTGGGCTGAGCAGATAGGTGGGAAAGAAGATTGACAGGTGGGACAGGTCACGAGGACAGTGCTGAGCTGAAAGGTTGGAACTGGGGTAAGGTTGGGGGAGGGGAAATGAGGAAACTGTTGAAGTCCACATTGATGCCCTGGGGTTGAAGGGTCCCGAGGCGGAAAATGAGGCGTTCTTCCTCCAGGCGTCAGGTGGTGAGGGAGTGGCGGTGGAGGAGGCCCAGGACCTGCACATCCTCGGCAGAGTGGGAGAGGGAGTTGAAATGATCAGCCACAGGGCAGTGGAGTTGATTGGTGCGGGTGTCCCGGAGATGTTCTTTAAAGCGCTCTGCGAGAAGGCGTCCAGTCTCCCCAATATACAGGAGACCGCATCAGGAGCAATGGATACAATAAATGACATGAGTAGAAGTGCAGATGAAACTTTAATGGATGTGGAAGGCTCCTTTGGGGCCTTGGACGGAGGTGAGGCGGAAGGTGTGGGCGCAGGTTTTGCAATTCCTGTGGGGGCAGGGCAAGGTGCCAGAAGGGAAGGGTGGGCATGGACCTGACAGGTTGTCACAGAGGGAACGGTCTTTGGAGAAAGCAGGTAAGGGTGGGGAGGGAAATATATCCCTGGTGGTGAGTCCATTTGTAGGTGGAGGAAATGGCGGATGATGCTTTTTATGCAGAGGTTGGTGGAGTGGAAGGTGAGGACCAGGAGGGTTTTGTCCTTGTTGCGGTTGGAAGGGTGGAGTGCGGACGTGCGGGACGTGGATGAGATGTGCTGGAGGGCATCTTCAACCACGTGGGAGGGGAAATTGCGGTCTTTAAAGGGTCAATTGGAATCCAGTCACTCATTCAGCACACCCAGTGCAGGAGCTGGCTCTGTGTCATGTCCTCGAGAATGGTTCATCAACAGTTGAATATTCAGCAGAAGCACACGCTAAGTATCAGGGCTGTGTGTACACTCCGTAGAGATCCCCGTTCTCAGTTTACAGCAATTTCTCACAATCACAGATATGGCCTTCAAGACCATTCCCTGGTGCTCCTCCCTCCCCTCCTTTTCCAGTTTATCTGAAAGGTGTGGTCAGAGACTGGGTGGATGTGTTTTGCATGTTTGTTTGCTTCTCTATACACACGCGGTGTGTGGGTTTGTGTATTTGCATTGGAGTGCGTCTATAAATATTATGTCGGTATGTTACTCATCGGCTATTTCTGAATCTTTCGGTTTTTTAGCGACAAAAAAACGTCCGATTTGTATCGAAGACAGTGATCGCCATCCAGTGGCCGTATGCTGTACTGCAGGGGGCTGGACACCCATTCAAGTCTGTGCACCAGTCAGTACATGAGGTTCGAAATTGGCCTGAGTACCTTAGAAAAGAGCTGTAGATGTTAAACTAGCTAGTGTTTCTGCTTCTGATCACTGCCTCATTCCAAAACATGTAGATCTCTGATTTCCTCCCAAAAATGACACAGTGGTAACCCTAAAGTCATAGTCACAGACGTCATATACAGCTGGCAGTGAAGAAGGCAAATGGTATGTTGGCTGTCATAGAGATGTACAGCAGGGAAACAGATCCTTCGGTCCAACTCGTCCATGCCAATCAGATAACCTAACTTAATCTAGTCCCACCTGCCAACACTTGGTCCATATCCCTCCAAACCCTTCCTATTCATATTCCCATTCATTTATCTGTTCGATGTTGCAATTGCACCAGCCTCCACCACTTCCTCTGGCAGCCCATTCTACACACAGACCACTCTCTGCGTGAAAAAGTTGCTTCTTAGTCTGTTTTATATCTTTCCCCTCTCACCCAAAATCTATGCCCTCTAAGTTCTGGACTCTCCCCCCCCCACCCCCCCCCACCTCCCCAGGGAAAAGATCTTATCTATTTACCCTATCCATGCCTTTCATGATTTTATAAACCTCTATAAGGTAATCCCTCAGACTCCGACACTCCAGGGAAAACAGCCCCAGCCTATTCAGCCTCTCCCTATAGCTCAAAACCTCCAAACCTGGCAACATCCTTGAAATTTTTTTCTGAACCCTTTCAAGTTTCACAACATCCTTCCGATAGGAAGGAGACCAGAACTGCACGCAATATTCCAAAAGTGGCCTAACCTGTACAGCCTCAACATGATCTTCCAATTCCTGTTATCAATACTCTGACCAATAAAGGAAAGTATACCAAATGCCTTCTTCACTATCCTATCCACTTGCAATTCCACTTTCAAGGAGCTATGAACCAGCACTCCAAGGTCTCTTTGTTCAGCAACACTCACTAGGAGAGGATTCAAATACAGGAACAGAAAAGTTGTGGTGCATTTGTACAGGGCCTTGGTGAGACCACATCTGGAGTATTTTGTGCAGCTTTGGTCTCCTCATCTGAGTTAGGATGTTCTGGCTATGGAGGGAGTGGTACAAAGGTTTACCAGACTGATTCCTGGCAAAGTTTGAGTTTTGTATGAAGACAGATTGGACTGGTTAGGAAAATAGTGAGAAGGCTCATAGAAACCTACAAACTCTTAACAGGTCTACACAGGAAGGATGTTCCTGATGCTTGAGTACTCCCGAATCAAGGATCAGTCTAAGGATATGGGGTCAGCTATATTGGACTAAGGTGAGGAGAAATGTCTTCATCCAGAGAGTGGTGAGCCTGTGGAATTATCTACCACAGAAAGTGTCTGAGGCCAAAACATTCAATTTTTTCAAGAAGGAGTGAGCCAGAGTATTTAGAGCTAAAGGAATTGAAGGGTTTGGTAGAACACACGAACAAGAGCAGAATGGCCTGAGCTTGAACATTGAACATTACAGCGCAGTACAGGTCCTTCGGCCCTCAATGTTGCGCCAACCTGTGGAACCAATCTGATGCCTACCTATCCTACACTATTCCATTTTCATCCATGTGTTTATCCCTTGACCATTTAAATACCCTTAAAGCTGGCGAGACTACTACTGTTGCAGGAAGTGCATTCCACACCCCTACTACTCTCTGAGTAACAAAACTATCTCTGACATCTGTCCTTTATCTATCACCCCTCAATTTAAAGCTATGTCCCCTTGTGGTAGCCATCACCATCCGCGGAAAGAGTCTCTCACCATCCACCCTATCAAATCCTCTAATTATCTTATATGTCTCAATTAAGTCACCTCTCAACCTTCTTCTCTCTAACGAAAACAGTCTCAAGTCCCACAGCCTTTCCTCATAAGACCTTCTCTCCATACCAGGCAACATCCTAGTAAATCTCCTCTGCACCCTTTCCAAAGCTTCCACATCCTTTTTATAATGCAGTGACCAGAACTATGCAATACTCCAAGTGCAGCCGCACCAGAGTTTTGTACAGCTGCAGCATGATCTCGTGGCTCCGAACTCAATCCCTCTATTAATAAAAGCTAACACGTCTTAACAACCCTATCAACCTGGGAGGCAACTTTCAGGGATCTATGTACATGGACACCGAGATCGCTCTGCTCATCTACACTGCCAAGAATCTTACCATCAACCCAGTACTCTTTATTCCTTTTGCTCCTTCCAAAGTGAATCACCTCACACCTTTCTGCATTAAACTTCATTTTCTACCTCTCAGCCCAGGTCTACAGCTTATCTATGTCCCTCTGTAACCTGCAACATCCTTCAGCACTACACACAACTTCACTGACCTTAGTGTCATCCGAACATTTACTAAACCATCCTTCTATGCCCTAATCCAGGTCATTTATAAAAATGATAAACAGCAGTGCACCCAAAACAGATCCTTGCGGTACACCCCTTGTAACTGAACTCCAGGATGAACATTTCCCATTAACCACCACCCTCTGTCTTCTTCCAGCTAGCCAATTTCTGATCCAAACTGTTAAATCACCCTCACTCCCATGCCTCCATATTTTGTGCAATAGCCTACTGAGAGGAACCTTATCAAATGCCTTACTGAAATCCATCAACCGCTTTACCCTTATCCACCTGTTTGGTCACCATCTCAAAGAACTCAATAAAGTTTGTGAAGTGAGACCTTCCCTTTACAAAACTGTGTTGACTATCCCAAATCAACCTATTCCTCTCTAGATGATTATTAATCCTATCTCATCTAGCCTTTTCCAACACTTTACCCACAACTGAAGTAAGGCTCAATGGTTTATAATTACCAGGGTTGTCTCTACTCCCCTTCTTGAACAAGGGGGCAACATTTGCTATCCTCCAGTCTTCTGGGACTATTCCTGTAGACAACAATGACATAAAGATCAAATCCAAAGGCTCTGCAATCTCCCCCCACCCACCCCCCAGCTTCCCAGAGAATCCTAGGATAAATCCCATCTGGCCCAGGGGACTTCCCTATTTTCACACTTTCCAGAATTGCTAACACCTCCTTGTGAACCTCAATCCCATCTAGTCTAGTAGCTTGATTAGATTAGATTCCCTACAGTGTGGAAACAGGTCCTTTGGCCCAACCAGTCCACACTGACCCTCTGAAGAGTAACCCACTCACACCCATTTCCCTCTGACTAATGCACCTAACAGTATGGGCAATTTAGCATGACGAATTAACCTGACCTGCAAATCTTTGGACTATGGGAGGAAACCGGAGCACCCGGAGGAAACCCATGCAGACATGAGGAGAACGTGCAAACTCCACCGAGATAGTCACCTGAGGCTGGAATCGAACCTGGGACCCTGGTGCTGTGAGGCAGCAGTGTTAACCACTGAGCCATCGTGCCACCCCTCAGTATTCTCCTTGACAACATTGTCTTTTTTCACTGTGAATACTGACGAAAAATATTCACTTAGCACTTGTAATTTTCAATGTTTCTATGTACTTTTTTTATTCAGCAGAGAATGGTCATTGCTGGCTGTGCCCAGCATTTACTGCTCATCCCTAATTGCCCCTTGAGAAGGTAGGTGTGAGCTACCTTCTTTAACTGCTGTAGGTAGACCCATAATGCCCTTGGGTGAATTCCAGGGGAGTAGAGCACCGTTGAAGATTCAGTACTGAGGGAGCGCTACACTGTCAGAGTGTCAGTACTGTTGGAGGGTCAGTACTGAGGGAGAACCGCGCTATAGGAGGGTCAGTACTGAGGGAAAACCGCACTGTTAGAGGATCAGTACTGAGGGACTACCACACTTTTAGAGGGTCAGTACTAAGGAAGTACCACACCATCAGAGGGTCAGTACTGAGGAAGCATCGCACTGTTAAAAGGTCAGTACTGATGGAACACCACGCTGTTAGAGGATCAGTACTGAGGGAGCACCACAATGTCGAAAGGTCAGTATTAAGGGAATGCTGCACTGTTGAATAGGCAGTACTGAAGGAATGCCGCACTGTCGGAATACTGCAGTGTTGGAGATTTAGAACTGAGGGAATGCCACCCGAAATGTCAACTTCTCCACCTCCTGATGCTGCCTGGCTTGCTGTGCTCTTCCAGGCTCCTGCATGTCTATTTTGGATTTCAGCATCTGCAGTTTATTTGTCTCTAACCAGCATTGTCGGATAGGCAGTACTGGCAGAATGCTGCACTGCCAGAGGATCAGATTGAAGGAAAGTCAGTCGAATCTGAGGGGACGAGTGAATGTCAGACTCCAATCACCAAGTCCTGAATTGGGGCAGCTACCTGAGAGGGAGTCACCTGAGTACAGAGAGACAGCAATGAAGTAGCAGTTTTTGTGCTGAAAAGAATGAAGTGGACAGAAGCTCCCATCCTAACGAACATATCTGTATTTTTGTAAGAACTGTGATGAGTTTTGTCAAGTATTTTCTGTTTCTGTTTCAGATCTTCAGCATGTGTAGTTCTTTGTTTAATATTAGATCGATCAACCCTCTGGGCACAGGCAGTAATCACTGCTGTTTTTTTATGTAGTTTGCCAATCCTGCAATTTCCCTCCTTCATGTTAGAGGCTGTGAAATATTCAAGTTAACATTTAGATTTAATTCACCAGAAATATAAATGATGTGGACATGACACTGTCAAAGTAATGTCAGTATTTGCAAACACCAAACTGGGAGCTGGAGGATATTAGATTTGTGGGCTACAGATAATTAAGGCAGGCAGTTAACGAAGTAGTAATCACATTGTTTATTTTAACGTATTCAGAAGGAGCAGTTTAGATCTGATCTATTAATAAACAGCAAAGGTATATCATTGTGCTTAATGATTGCGACTCACTGAGACCAGGCCAGGAATGGACAGTCGATACACAGTCTGTTGGTCCCAGTGGCTTATGAAAGCAACATCCTGCTCTTGTTAGCTGAAGTTCAAGAACTCTCCCTTGGTCTTCATCCATTTTTCCAGCTCCATCCTCTATCTGAAGAAGCTGGCTGCCAAGTTAGCTCTGTCCCTGTCTCCGATCAGTTGGTAATAAACTTTCTTCCCAGAGGCTGGCAATTTACTGGTGTGACAATCACTCTCTATCCAATGAATGCAGAATGGTCAGCTCCTTCTCCATCCATTTCCTGCTCAAGGTCAGACTTTGAGTTTACATCACACTTAAGGTCATTTCCTACTCTTTCTAAAGTCATGAAGAGAGAAAAAGGGGTATGTAGGCCCCATTCTATTGACTTCGGAAAGTGCACATGGGAGATCTGAACCAAGAGACTATGACATTTCCAGAGACTGTTCTTGTGTCTTTCAGAGAGAGATAGAAAAGTTAATTTAAATTTTCATAATTATAGAAATGGTTATAATAATTTATTAAGCTTCAATTTCTTACAAATTTAGGCAATATTCCAGATAATTCACTGTTTTATTTCCATGTTACGGGTTAGTTCTAAAATTAAAGAATATTTTATACTGGGTATTTAGATCTGGTGTTAGGGTGACTGTTGTTATGAAAACAAAGAGTTTGACTATGAACCACAGTATTTACTGGTTCAAACAAGGAACTTGCTTCATTCTGTTCTATTTCCCTACAGTTTAAGATTTTTATCTTGAATATTCCATAGGAACACCAGGAGACTATACAGCGCCTTACTCTGCTCTGCTATTCAATTAAACTATGACTGTTCTGTGTTGTAACACCATTTACCACCACCTTGGTTTCAGAAACTTGAGTAAACCAATCTCAGATTTGACATTTCCATAACTCCCAATTTCAACAATGTTTTGGGGGCAAAGTTCCAGATTTCACCCCATCTGTGTGAGGATGTGTTTCCTGAGCAGCCTGGCTTCATATTTCAGATTCTGCCTTTTTGTTCAGACCTGTCCCCCTTGCCAAGGAAACAATTTCTCTATCGACCCCATCAACTCCTTTAATCATTCTAAACCCCTCAGTCAGATACTCCCTTAATCTTAAGAGAATGTAGGTTTATCTGATCAAAACCGTCCTCATAATTTAAACATTTTATACCTGGTATATTAACAATGAATCTGCTCTGTACCTAGCCCAAGACCAAGACATCCTGCCCAAAACTTATTACTTCAGACCAGAGTTTTATATGACTGAAATATTATATATACATACAGCATTATGTGCAACTTTACGTCACCATAAATAACCCCATCTGCAATTTGCAACTGCAATCTACCTGCCCCTTGGTTCTCTTCTGCCTCTGTCAATAGTATTTTGAAAAAAATTTCGAACACCTCTCAATTCTGGAGGAGTCATATCAGACTCAAACAATTAACTCATTTTCTTTCTCTGCAGATGCTGCCGAGCTGCTGAGTTCCTCTAACACTCTCTGTGCTTGTTGCAGATTTCCAATATCTGCAGTAGTTTGTTTTTATTTGCCTAGAAATCCACCTGCCCCTGATGAAGAGAGACACAGGTAGTTTACTGGAGAAGCAGGACAATTTCCATGTTTATTTTTGAACCACCTACTAAGGCAAGGTTCAAGTATTCAATTACAAAAACCATCACAGCTTCTGAACATACTTTTCAATTTCAGTCCTTCACTTCAGATGACCAATGATTCACTATAAGCTGCAGGTTATTCTGAAGCAATAGCATTGGACATCCACCTTTCCTGTTTCTATTTTGGAAGAACTGAAGGAATTTCATCTTTAAAGTTTTATCCTTTTCTATATTTTGTCTTTTTTCCGTATTTAGTTATTAATTTCATTACTGTTACTTCAGTCATTTTCAGCAGTGTTTTTGTAACAAAATGCCTTTTGTCTTGTTTGAGACTGACGTATTGCTGCTGAATCACTCACCAAGTCCGAGTTGGCTACTTTCACAGAAAATGCCCAGAGGCAACCTAACACAGAATGAGGTTAACTTCTCGACAAGGTCGGGCCTGTGGATTCAGCTACAAACAGCAATCTCTCAGCCTGCACTGAGGCTGGCTAGCTTGGCAGCTGAACCACCAATAGATACCCTTTATGAGAAAAAAACCCGTTTTCCATCCTTCTCCCCCTGGGTACCTTTCTCTCTCTTTCCCTGATACACCCTTCTCTCTCTTGTATAAAGGATCCCTTATACATCCTTCCCAATTGTGTGTATGTCTCTCCTTTTTTTATTATCTTATGGAATATGACCATCACTGGCTGAGTCAGCATTTATTGCCTGTCCCTACTTGCCCCTTGAGAAGGTGGGGGGTGAGCTGCCTTCTTTTTTTTGTAAATATATTTATTTGCAAATTTTTTTTAACTTTACAAACATATAAAATTATTGAAAAATACAATCAATAACAAATATCAGTATAATAAAAACAAAAAAAATACAAATTACAATACAACTACTGTCTAAGTACTACTAACCTACCCGATAATACAAAACAAACCTAACACTGTGCAAAGCAACACCAAAAAAAAAGAAAAGCAAAAACAAACAAATAAAAAACCACAAAATACAGAACAGCTATGCTCGGCGCAAAGCTCCCAAACAAAGGAACAGGAGCATTGTATATATACCCGTATTAACTCAGCAGACTCCCTCCAGGGCCCAGGGCTTGACAAATCTAACCAACCTAGTTAGATAAACACTCTAGTTAGGATAACTGACAAATCTATATCCAAATAACTCAAGTAGAGCTGCCATGTCTTATAAAAATGGACTGTTGTATGGTGCACCATGTTTGTAAAAACGTCCAAGGGAATGTGCTCCATAATTAATTTCTGCCATCCCAGCAAGCCCGGTGGGTTCTCAGACACCCAATTCATCAGAATATTCTTTCGTGCACAGTATGCAAGAACATTAAATAGTTTCTTCCCATGCCCGTCTAAAGATGTAAATTCGGTAGATCTAAGAGGAGAGATATCGGGTCTACTTTGACTTCAGTCCTCAATACCCTCCCTATCTCTCCCGCCACAGCGCTCCAATAAACACGGAGCCTGTGGCATGTCCATAAGCAATGGGTAACAGTACCTACACTTATTTTACATTTGGGGCACACTGAAAATGTCCCTTTTTTAAACTTCGCCAGACGGTCTGGTGTCAGATGAGCCCTGTGTAGAACTTTTAACTGCGTAGCACATGTCCTATGACAGATTGAGATCTTTCGAGTATTCTCCCATATGTTCTGCCATGTTTCAGAAGAGATCTCCACTCCTAGCTCTTGCTCCCAAACCTCACATAACCAGTTAATATCCTGCCAGGCCCTGCCACCCAGCAGGCGATAGAGGGCACTAACTGAAAGGGTGCTTGCGGAACATAGCAACAACCCCTCTGTATCGGGCTTATAGGGCTTAGTGAGAAGCATAGTCTTCTTCTGGATGAAATCACTAACCTGAAAAAAACGGAAATGATCTCTGCTGGGTAACCCGTATTTGCAGCTCAGTTGCTCAAAAGACATCATAACCTCCCCCTCACATAACCTCCCCCTCAAACAAGTCTCCCAAACTAGAAACTCCTCTCACTGCCCACAGTTTGAACCGAGTCCATCATCCCTGGTCGGAACCCTGGCATGCCAACTATAGGTGTAAGTGGCGAAATCTTGGATAAACAACCCTCACTCTGACGCATCGCCCTCCATGCTTTGACTGTACTAAAGGACAATGGGGTTCTGGCAGGGGTCCATAACTGTCCTCATCTTATCCATGAACAACAGGTTAATAAGAGGGCACTTTGCTTGGGAGGCCTTGATAGCCAGCCATGTTGAGTTTGGATTGTTACCTACCCACTCACAGACAAAGGACAGCAGGAAACTCAATTGATACCTCCTGATGTCTGGGAAATCAACTCCTTCCCCTCCTTGAGGCAACTGCAATTTAGTAAGTTTGATGAGGGGTCACCCACGATGCCAGACAACGGAATCAAACCACCCAATAAGCTTCCGCAGCGTGGACCTGGGAAACATTATAGGGAGCATACAGATGGGATAAAGCAAATGGCCTATGGCCCCTTATAAAGCCCATCTGGTCCTCTTTAACAATATGGGACAACATCTTTCCCAATCTCAGCACCAGGATCTTGGCCAGAATCTTGAGATCTGAATTTAATAGAGAGATGGGCCTGTATGAGGCACAATCCTCAGGAACCTTCCCCTTCTTAAGAATTAAGGAAATATTAGCTTCTCTCAAAGATGGTGGTAGGCATTCATGCATATAGGAGTGATTGTACATCTCCAACATGGGCCCTGACAGAATCCCTATAATCTCCTGATAAAACTCACCCGGGAGACCATCAGGGCCAGGTGCTTTCCCACTCTGAAGTTGCCCAGCTGCCTCCTGTATTTCCTGAACTGTCAAGGGGCATTAAGGAGAGAGGCCTGTTCCAAGGTTACCCCTGGGAGGTCCAGATTCTTAAAAAAGGTCTCCATTTTAGCCCAGCTGTCCTTGCAACCTTCAGACCAATACAACTCAGAGTAAAAGTTCCGAAAAGCCTTATTAATTTTTTTAGCATCATATGTAAGGACCCCGGCGCTGTCTCTGATTGCAGTAATGGATTGGGGAGCACGCTTTCTCCTAGTCAGATACACTAAATACTTCCCTGGCCTATCCCCATATTCGAACAGCCTTTGTCTAGCAAAAGCAAGTTCTTTTTTTGCGTTTTGTGTCAATATTGAATTCAAGACAGCCTAGAAAGCCGTAATCCGCTGTAGCGTAGTCACCAAAGGCCACGCAAAATGTGCTGCCTCGGCAGCTTTCAACCACATTTCAAGTAGACGCTGCTGTTCCTCCTTCTATCGTTTCCGGCTAGCCGAATAGGAAATAGCTAATCCCCTAGCAAAGGCCTTAGCAGTCTCCCATGGACTATTAGCCATGCCTGAGTTGATACTTAAGAATTCCTGAAACTCCTTCAAAACGTATTCCACAAATTTGGAATCCTTAAGGACAAGAGAGTCCAAACGCCAGTGGCGCAAACCTAGCCCTTCACTCTTGGCCTTAACCTCCAAATATACTGCCGCGTGATCAGAGATAGCTATATTCTCAATTTTACAACCCATAATCGAATCCAGAAGGGTCAAGGGAGCCAGAAAGAGGTCAATCCTTGTGTGACATTTATGTTGGTTTGAAATAAAGGTGAGGTCCCTGCCGGTAAGGTGATGACATCTCCAAATATCCACCAGCCCCAACCCCTCGCATAAGTCAACCACCTGCTTGGCCTGCGAAGAAATAGTTGGGGACCCATAAGGCAACCTGTCTACTGTCGGATCCAAAAGACAATTAAAATCCCCCGCTATAATAATGTGCCATATTCCAAAAGCACTCAACTTAAAGAAAGCACTAATCAGAAACTTGAGGGGATGCGCCGGAGGACACTAGACATTTAAAATGCCATATTCCTCCCCATGTATCAGGGCTTTAAGTATCACAAACCGTCCCTATTCATCTTTCACCTGCTCTAATAATGTGAACGGCAGATTTTTCTGGATAAGTACCACCACTCCCCTACTTTTAGTAGTAAAGGATGAAAAGAATACCCGGTCATAACCCCCCTGTTGTAATTTCAGGTATTCCCCATCATCAAGATGGATTTCCTGCAACAAAGCGATATCAACGCTTTCTCTCTTAAGGCTGGAAAGCACTTTTTACCTTTTAACAGGCGAATGACTTCCCTTAATGTTCCAGGTGCACCATTTAATAAGACACTTAGCCATATCCCCTTTCAGAGACCCTTGAACCCCCTCGGAGGGAGAACCCTGCTTACAAAGCGCCGAGCATAAGTAAATAAAGACTCATAGAATCGAAAAACTATATATACAAAAACTACTCTATCATAACTATAAACAACCAATACTACCAAAAAAACTACAAAGAAAACTAACAATAAAACCTTGAATGGAAGACTCTTCCCTTGCCCATAGAGGGCACTCACCCTATCCATCCCCTCCTTCACAGCTCCTTCAAACCCGGACTGTGTCCCAGCCTAAGGCCAGAAAAAAAACAAGGAGATGATCCTTAAATCAACAGAAAAAAGACAAAGCCAAGATGAGCACTCCACCAATCCCTGGCTTCATGTCACCCCTACTTGTGACTAAAAGAGAAACAGGATCAACAAAAAAAAGGGGAGAGACAACAAAGAACATTCACAAAATTTCCCATCAGAAAATCCAGTTATTAAAAAAAAAGGACCAACTTATTCCAAGGTCTTTTCCCCACTTTCCAAAAAGGAAATCATTAGGGAGAAAGAAAGGAATAACAAAAATGGAAGAGAAAACATGGGGAAAGATAGAAAAAAGAACAAACATTAAATATAGTCTTCTGGCCAATCCATCTATTTTAAAGTGTCCATAAAGTTTTTAGCTTTATCCGCTGAGACAAATGTATAAACTGAGTCCTCGTGGCTGAAACGGAGCACTGCGGGGTATCTCATGGAGTACTGGATGCCCAGGTTCCTCAGCGTCTTTTTAACTTCATTGAAGGATTTCCTCTTTCAAATTACAGCTGCAGAGAGATCCTGCAAAAAACATGATTTTTGACTCCATGTACAGCAGTGCCTGTGGATCTTTTCCCAGGGATCTGGAAGCTTCTATGACTTTTTGCTTGTCCTTATATAAGTGGAAGTGCACTCAGACCGAGTGGGGGGGCTGCACTAGCCCTGACCTGTGCACTGTAACCTGATAAGCCCTTTCAATCTGCAGCCTGCTGGACTCGATGTGAAGGCCCAAAAACTTCCGCAGCCAGCTTTCAAAGAAGCTGACTGGCTGCTCACCTTCAGGGAGCCCGACCACCCGGAGATTTATCCTCCCACTTCGATTTTCGAGGTCGTGGATATGGTCTTGCAAGTCCCGCACTTCTCGCTCCAGCACCTGGATCCAAACGGACAACGACTCCATCGCAGCTTCCGAGGTCCTAGCTCGACCCTCCACCTCCTCCAACCTCTCCCCAAGGCCCTGGATCTCCTGCTTATGCTTCTGCAGCATGGATGCGATGTGTTGGACCTGATTACGAATCTCCCCAATCGCAGCCCCAACTTTCAAGGTAAGTCTCTCCATCGCCACAGCCAATTCCTGTGAGTCTGTCAGGTCCCCGGGGGGGGGGGGGGGGGGGGGCCGGCCCCGGGGGGGGGGGGGGGGGGAGGTGCTGCAAGGGAGTGTCCTCCCTGTTGCTGTTTGCTCGCTCCTTTTCCCTTTGGCATCCTTCCCACTCCCAAATACCAACAAACATGTGATCTGTAAGGTTTTAAACTAATAATTCCACCATATAAGGTGGCTAGGGATGGCAAAAAACACCAGTATGCCTTGGCTGTTAGGCAGAGCTGTCCACAGCAGTCCTACAGAATCGCCGCCATCTTGCCAAGTCGAGCTGCCTTCTTGAACACTGCAGTCTACCTGCCATGAGTTGATTCACAATACCCTGAGGGAAGGAATTCTAGGATTTTGACCCAGCATCACCGAAGGAATGGCTGATATATTTCCAAGTTAGGATGGTAAGTGGCTTGGAGGGGAACATGCAGAGGGTCATGTTACCATGTATCTGCTGCCCTTGTCCTTCTAGAGGGGAGTGGTTGTAGGTTTGGAAGGTGCTATCTAAGGATCTTTGGTGATTTTCTGCCTTGCATCTTGTAGATGGTACACACTGCTGCTACTGAGCGTCGTGCTGCTACTGAGCATTGGTGATGGAAGGAGTGAATATTTGTGGATCTGGTGTCAATCAAGCGGGCTGCTTTGTCCTGCATCGTATGAAGCTTCTTGAGTGTTGTTGGAGCTGCACCCTTTCAGGAAAATGGGGGGTATTCCATCCAACTCTGACTTGTGCCTTGTTGATGATGGACAGGCTTTGGGGAGTCAGGAGGTGAGTTACTCACTGCAGTGCTAGAACTAAGGGGCATAGTCTCAAAACAAGGGAGAGCAGATTTCGGACTGAGTTGAGGAGGAACTTCTTCACCCAAATGGTGGTGAATCTGTAAAATTTCCTACCCAGTGAAGCAGTTGAAACTACCTCATTGAATGGTTTTAAGTCAAAGCTAGATTTTTGAACAGTGAAGGAATTAAGTGTTATGGTGAGTGGATGGGTAATTGGAACTGAGCCCCTGAAAAAGATCAGCCAAAATCTTATTGAATGGCACAGCAGGCTCGGCAATGGTCTACGTCTGCTCCTAATTCATGTGTTCTTATGTATTCCTAACCTCTGACCTGCTCTTGTACCCATTGTATTACATGGCAAGTTCAGTTTAGTTTCTGATCAATGGTAATCCCCTGAGATATTGATAGTGGGAAATTCAGTGATGGTAGCACATTGAATGTCAAGGGGTCGTGGTACTTTGACTGTCTCTTATTGGAAATGGTCATTGCCTGGCATTTGTGTGGTGTGAATGTTGCTTTCTCTTTCCCCTGTGAACCCCTCTCTCTCCCTACCCAACCCCCCCCCCCCCCCCAAGTAGTCCCTTCTCTCTCTCTCCACCCATCCTGGTGTACCATCCTTCCCACTCCATATTCCTCTATTTCTCTCCATCTGTACACTCTCTCTCTCTCTCCAATGTATCTCTCTCCCTTATCGATCTCTCTTTCCTTTGCCATCTAGCTCTCACCTCTTGCCCATCACACTCATCCCTGGGTTCTCTCTCTCTTTCTGTCTCTGTGCCATTTCCCTTCTGATCCTACCTATAGATCTTTCTCTCTTTCTCTTTCACCAATATTGCTCTACTTTCCTCTGACTCCACCTGAGAACCTTCTTTTTATCTTTTTGAGTTTGATGTAACTTTCACTTCCAACTTCCAACCCCTTCCCCTGACCCCAACTATGTTCTCATTGCACACTCCCACCCCGAAACCTAGAACCCCCAGCCTCATCCGTCAATATCCGAGAACACCCCACACCCAACTTCCCAAACCATTGCCTCTCCTCCCTCATCTATAACCAGAATGTCTTCACTCTCAGGAAGAAACTGTATTCCCACTTTGATTCCACTTGTAATTTGTACTGAAGGTGCTGGGAGCTATGGGAATCCAGAGCAGATTACCAAGCAAAGGTGCTGCTGCTGTCTATGTTCATGCCTGATGTTGATCTGTTGGTTGAGGAGATGGTTTGCGTCTGTTCCATACACCGCAGCGGTCTCAGCAGCTTCAACAGGTTATTCCTGAATTTCACTCCAACAAAGACATACAGGATCGGATTGAGACAACAGCGGGTATAGGCCAGGCAGCTGGTCACCTGCTCAGCAATGTCCCTCTGCTTACTCTCAGCACAAGGAAGACCACTCTCCCTCAATGTGTCCATGACGCTGATAATATTGAGGATGTTGTATGGTGCTTGGAAAACGATAAATATCAGAACCACTAACAGAATCACTTTGATTGCTTTGTGCTTTTCAAAGTTTCGAGCCTGCAACAAAGTCTTAATTATAACAGAATAACAGAAAACCATGACTAATAATGGGAGAAAGAATCCCAGCACCATCTGCAGGATTGGGGTAGCCACTCTGATCCAAGTGTTCATGTTCTCAGGGTAACTGACTGAGCAGATAGCTTCAGGACCTGTTTCCACTTTGGTGTAAATCAACTGCTGAAGACTGAGGAACAAGGACAGGAGCCAAACACTGAAGCTAATGAAACGACTGTATTGCAGTCGCTTGTACCGAAGTCTGTGAGCAACAGTGGCTCGGACAATCACAAAATACCGGTCAACACTGACACACATCAGGAAAAGGAAGCCACTGTACACGTTCATTTTGTATAAGATCTGCACAATTACACACATGAATTTTCCAAAGATCCAGCCAGTTTGGGAACTGGCAGCCAGGAAAGGCAAGGTGAGGAGGAATAGGAGATCTGCAATGGCCAGATTCAACAAGTACATATCAGTCGTTGCCTTCATTCTCCTGTGATGGACGTATGTCCCAAGCACCAGGCCATTCCCTACTAGGCCCAGAATAAAGACCAGGGAGTAGATGCAAGGCTGCAATGTACTGATAATACTCTGCACTTCAGTCTTATCACACGGAGAAGGGAGGTCTGAATAATCAAAGGTACCGGTGAAACCAATGTCAGGATAATTGGTGGCTCCAGAATCTGAACCTGCCATTGTCCCAGAAGTCTAAAAAAAATTATTGATAAGGAAACAATCAAAATATATCGAGTCACCAATCAAGCAGACACCCTTAACTCTCACACACACAACTCCACACTGACCAGTACAGACCAGCAATAACTAGTAGAGACCAGCCCTAACTAATGAGGTGCAGCATTGACCCACACTGACCAATAGAGACCAGCACTGACCAATAGAGACCAGCACTGACCAGTAGATCACCGATTGCTTTGAAAGTGGGCCTTTCTCTGAGCCACGTTAGCTCGTGTGGTCTTGTTGTTTTTGCCAAGACACCCACCCACTGCTGATAGGTCTCAACTGGCCTCATGTCTGAGACCACCCCCTGATCCAGCTACCACCATCATCCAAACTAATTAACGCTCTCCCTGTCCCCAACCACCCCACCCCCCCACACCCACCGGCTATAACCCCTTGTAGCCTCCAAGTATGTATTAAGTTGCTTTGGAGTACACGCATCCCATAGGCACCCAGATAAAAAGCCTGACCGTCCACCATTCAATTCCAGAATTAAAATTGTTACAGCGCACAGAAACCCATTCAGACCACGGTCGGCGTGACTCTCCAAAGCAGCAATTCACTTTGTGCGATTCTTCTGCCTTCTCTTGTGCCCTGTACTGACTGTTTCTCTCCGGGCTCTTGTGTGCAGTTCCTTACCTTTCCACAATGCCTAACTCTTCGAGCTGCTCCCGCGGGGCGGCAGGCGGAGAAATGCCCGAAGTGTTTGAAACTCTGTCCACAAATCCAACCGCTCAGAGCAAACAGCCGTGTGCTCGCGTCCCAGCCGTCAGCTCGATCTGGGACTTCATAAACACACCCACAAAGAAATGGGCAGATCTCAACTCAAAGAAACACACAATCTTCCATACACTCATCCACACACACACACACCCTCACACCTATCCGCACACTCGCCCTCAGACTCATTTACACACTCACAACTCTCCACACACTCTCGCTCTCGTGCACACAAAAACTCAGCCTTACACTCATCCAGACACCACCCTCACATTTATTCACCACTCACTCACATTCATACAGTTGTCCTCACACTCACCTTGAAATTGAAATTTGATACTGAGAAATGTCAGTGATGGAGTTGGAAATGGGGGAATGTGGAGTTGCAATAACTGAGATGTGGAATATTCTTTAGAATCTGCAGGAACAGGGGGCCTTGGAAGGGTAATATACACAAACTGTTAAAGTTGGCTGATCAGGTGCAGAAAGATTACATGATCATGAGCATGTGAAGAGATGTGACCATTTTTTTGAACAAAGATAAGTCAAAGGGTGATTTGATTCAACACCATGAGGAGTAAGATCATGGTTGAAAAACCAAAGCTTTTCCCAGTCACATCACTGTAAAAGATTAAGCTGAAGCAATCACAGCAATCTTCAACCAGAAGTGTCGAGTGGATGATCCTTTACTGCCTCCTTCAGTGGTCCCCAGCACTACAGATACCAGTCTTCAGCCAGTTCCACGTGATATCAAGAAATAGTTGGAGACACTGGATGCTGCAAAGGCTATGGGCCGTGACCATATACCAGCAATACTATTGAAGACTTGTGTTCCAGAACTTGTCACTTGCCTAGCTAAGCTCTTCCAGTACAGTCACAACACTGGCATCTACTGACAATGTGGAAAATTGGAAAATGTGGTGCTGGTAAAGCATAGCCAGTAAGGCAGCATCTGAGTAGCAGGAGAGTCGACATTTCTCCATAAGCTCTTCACCGTTGACTCTCCTGCTCCTCGGATGATGCCTGACTAGCTGTGCTTTTCCAGTACGACGCTTTTTGACTCTGATCTCTGGAATCTGCAGTCCTCACTTTCTCCCAATGTGAAAAATTACTCAAGTATGTCCTGTGCACACAAAGCAGGACAAATTCAACCCAATCAGTTATTGCCCCTTCAGTCAACTCTCAATCATCAGTAAGGTGATGGAAGTTGTCATCAACAGTGCTAGCAAGCTGTGCCTGCTCAACAATAATCTGCTCATTGATGCTAGGTTTAGATTCCATTAGGGCCACTCAGTTCCTGACCTCATTACACCCTGCGTTCAATCATGAGCTGAGGTGTGAGTGATGGATCTTGACATCAAGGGCACATTTAAATGAATGTGGCATCAAAGATTCCTAGCAAAACCAGAATTAATGAGTATTGAGGGCAAACTCTCCAGTGGTTGAAGTCATGTCTGACACACAAGAAGATGTTTGTGGTTGTTGCAGGTCAGTCATTGCAGCTCCAGGACTTCTCTGCAGAATTCTTCAGGGTAGTGTCTTAGGCTCAACCACCTTCAGCTGCTTCATCAATGACTTTCCTTCCATCATAAGGTTAAAAGTGGGGATTGCACAATGTTCAGCACCATTCACGACTACCCAGATAGTGAAGCAGTTCATGTTCAAATGTAACAAGTAATGAGAAACTCTGCACAAAACAAGTGCCAGGAAATGATGAACACCAACATGAGGGAATCTGACCCTGACATTCAATGGCATTACTATTGCTGAATCCCCACAATCAACTTCCTTCGGGTTACCATTTATCAGAAACTCAGCTGGACTCGCCACATAAACACTTTGGCTAGAAGCATAGGTTAGAGGCTAAGAATCCTGCAATGAGTAACTCACCTCCTGAGTCCCCAAAGCCTGTCCACCATCTACAGGCACAAATCAGGAATATGATGGAATACTCCTCACTTGTCTGTATGAATGCAACAACACTCAAGAAGCTTGACACCACCCAGGACAAAGGAACCCATTCACCCCCTTCAACATTCACTCCCTTCACAACCTGTGCACAGTAGCAGCAATGTGCATCATCTACAAGATGCACTATAGCAATTCATGAAGGCTCCTTTGAAAGCAGCTTCCAAACCTGTAACCTCTTCCATTGAGAAGGATAAGGGCAGCAGATACAAAAGATCACTACTACCTGCAAGTTACCCTCCAAGCCACTCATTATCCTGACTTGGAACTTCAATGTTGCTGGGTCAAAATCCTAGAATTCCTTCCCTAACAGCATTGTGGGTCTATATATAGCACACAACTACAGTGGTTCGAGATGGCAGTTCACCACCACATTCTCAAGGGCAATTAGGGATGGGCAATAAATGTTGGCCTGGCCAGCGATGCCCACATTCTGTGAATTGATAAAAAAATGAAACCTCAGTTGCAGAACAGTAGAGAGGTATTGCATGAGAATGTGCCATCGAGTGTGTTGGAGGGTGGGTCAGGAAGGGTGTATTAATGGTGGAGGATCTGCTTTGTAACTTTGATAAGAGACTCTTACATATTGTGCCAGAGGGTTAAATTCTGATTGGAGGTCTTCAAACCCAGGACTTGAGGAATGATGGGTATGCATTTGGGGGAGACAATCTGCATTTTCATAACACTCCACACTATCGCAGTGTCTGAAAACTCTCCACACTATCTCAGTGTCTGAAAACTCTCCACATTATCTCAGAGTTTCCAAAAATTCTTCACACTATCTCAGAGTGTCCGAAAATTCTTCACAGCCAATGAAGTACATTTTTGAAGTGAAGTTACTATTAATTTGTCAGCAATGTAACAGCCCACTTGTACCTAGAATGCTGTGACAAACAGTAATGAGATAATAACTAAATCAATGACTTTTGTGGAGCTAACTGAAACTACAATATTGCCTAGGACACCAGGAAATTCTCCTGGTCCTCTTTAAAATGATATCATGAGATTTTTTTGCCTCACATATCAGATTGGCTTAAATTTGATGTCTTATCCAGTCTAAACAGTTAGGGAAAACTGGAGAAACTCAACAGGTCTAGCAGCATCTGAGGGGAGAAAGCAAAATTAATATTTCGTTTCCAGGGACCTTTACCAAATCATCCAAAAGATGAACTCTGCTTTCTCTCCACAGATTTCCTGCATCTACAGTTCTTTGTTGTTTTTACATTAGAATCGGGATTGTACTAATGGGTTGAATGGTCACCACTGGACAGGGAATTCTCAGGGTCACCAAGAATTGGGTATGTTACTCAGATCAATACCAGTGAATCAGCCTCAGTTCAGAGGGGTCAGCTTGTGAATGGTTAGAGTATCCAGTTATACACAACAGTACCACGCAAGCTGAACAGGTAAACATTCCAAAGCTTTGGCCCCTGAAATACATTTGTGTTCCTGAGCAAAAGTGGGTTGCTAAGTTGAACATGTTGCAGGTTGTGATCATTTCTGCTCAGAAAGCAGAGTTGGAGTGGAATCATAAAGACTGAAAGCAGAGATAGGATCTAGCTTCAATGTTTTCTATAAGAAAATGTCTTGTTTCAATCTGATAACTGCTTTATCTTGAATACGCAGGTAAACCCCAAAAATATGATTCAATCACAACTATCGGAATATTTCCTGTTTATCTGTAGTCAGCAATAACAAAAGAAGAGTGAATTTTTTATCTAGAAGCGCTCTCTTAAATATGATTTCTCAAGATGAATTTCCAACTATTTAAGTTTGTTTTGTACAGTGTCATGTTTGGCCGAATTGAATTTCAGGAATCTCCACACGTCACTTATACTGCTTGAACACCAAACTTTTTTTTGTGAAGGATGTTGTGAGGGAAGCACCATCACCAGGTTTCACTCCATGGGGTGGATTACATGGAGCCCCTGGGGAACACATTCAGATAATCACAGAGAGTCTCTACATTTGTCTCCTAATAGAACCCAAATCTTCTCTGATTTAGACAGCAAGCGAAAGAGACTGCTGCAGAATTCCCAGCGGGGCTGCAGGATGTCAATTATTTTCATTAATGACAAATTGACACCCAATATCCCTCAGGCTGCTCTAATTAGTGTTTGCTCAGAGATTAATTGAGGGCCTGGGCTTTCCCAGACTTTGTAAAACTGCCCCAGTTGGCTTTGCCAGCAGCTTCTCAGGGGATATTCCTCATTGCCAGGCACACTATGCCCAAGCAGAGAATCAGTGTTGGAGGGGCTGCCACTGAAAGCCCCTTCCTATCTGAAATCCCTACCCCATCATCACCATCCCATCATCATTCACCTAGTTATCTTCAGAGATCCTGGGACTCTAGTGTTTGCAATGCTGGCAAATGCCATGGCTCCAGGTGATAATGACAATTGCAGGATACCTGTAAATCACCAAAAGGGCTGATTCATGTTCCTCTGAGTCTTGTTCTGTGCCAGGCCTGGGCAGAGATCAAGAATGATGGTGGTGGTAGAATCACAATCAATGAACATTAATCATTGACCACCTCCAATGCAGACCATTGGTCTCCTACTGTCATTCTATTGGAGGGAGGTTATCTCCCCTCTTTGGGACACAGAAGTGTCACGATGGTTCTGGAGCAACTTGCTTAGGTTCATCATTCACTACAATGACTGGAAAAACTCTGTTACTAATCCAGGGATCTCTATTGCTTTGCTCGAATGGAGATGGGAAAAGCAGGGTTCGTGACTGGCAGTTTCCCTACTGTTGCAATTCATGGGCAAAGTGGCCCAAGCAGTTGCTATTAAAGCAATGCATGAGGACAGGCCCTGTTAGTACCAAGGTCCTTCACGGTCCAGAAGTGAATTAAATGAAGATAATGCCTCGAGAAAGAGAGAATGGAAAAGGAGAAGTAGTCAAAGGGATTGCTGATGATATGCTCGTAAGAGACAAATGTTGAAGTAAGAACAGATGAAAATGGGTTGTCTGATACAGACAGGACCAGGTGATTAGACAATAGGTAACAATCATGGAGAAAGTTGTTCACATTCTGAAATTGTTAAACTCAATACTGAAGGCTGTAAGGTATTTAGGCAGAAGATGAGGTGGTGTTCCTCCAACTTGTGTTGAGCTTCACTGGAGCATTGCAGCAAGCCTGAGACAGAGATGTTGACCAGGGAATATGGACGTGCATAGCAGTGGCAGACAACTGGAAGCTTGGGGTCATTTTTACAGACAGAACTTTGTGGGCGGCACGGTGGCACAGTGGTTAGCACTGCTGCCTCACAGCGCCTGAGACCCGGGTTCAATTCCCGCCTCAGGCGACTGACTGTGTGGAGTTTGCACGTTCTCCCCGTGTCTGCGTGGGTTTCCTCCGGGTGCTCCGGTTTCCTCCCACAGTCCAAAAGATGTGCAGGGTCAGGTGAATTGGCCATGCTAAATTGCCCGTAGTGTTAGGTAAGGGGTAAATATAGGGGTATGGGTGGGCTTCGCTTCGGCGGGTCAGTGTGGACTTGTTGGGCCGAAGGGCCTGTTTCCACACTGTAATGTAATCTAATCTAATCTAATCTAATGATGCAAGAACACTTTTTCTGTCAGTGAGCTATATGAGGTCTCTTTGCTTTTCTATTTTTAACATCCCTGATTTTAATTTTTCCATGATCATGTGCTGTGTCTTCAACTACATCTTGTACTCAATTCCCCAAGCAAGTTCTAGAATTCTTCCCATTCCTCCTCAAATCTCTACCTAGAACAGAAAACAGTATAGTGCACGAATGGGCCATCTGGCCCATTATGTTGTACTGAACATGACAGCACATTAAACTAATTCCCTCTGCTTGCCCTTGGTCCACATCCTCCTTCCTTGCATATTCATGTGCTTGTCTAAAAGTCTCTTAAATGCCCTAATGCATTCCAGACTCTACAACTCTGTGTAAAAAAACTTGCCCCTCACATCTCCTTTGAACTTCCCCCCCTCACCTTAAATGCATGCCCCTTGTATTAGACATTTCAACTCTGGGAAAATATTCTGATCAGTAACCCTACGTATGCATCTCGTAATTTTATAGACTTCTTTCAAGTCTCCCCTCGGCCTCCACGACTCCAGAGAAAACAACCTGAGATTTTCTAGCCTCTCCTTATAGCTCACACCCTTTAATCCAGGCAGCATCCTGGTAAACATCTTCTACACCCTCCCCATAGTCTCCATATCCTTCCTGTAATGTGGTACCCAGAATTGAATAAACACAGACATAAACACAGACACTCACACACACCCTTACAGACACACACACTTCCACTCACACATGCACCCCCTCACAGACTTAAGACACTCTACACTCTTATGCACTCTCTCTCACACTCACAACCCCCCAACCCAGTCAGACAGACAGACAGACACACACACACAAAGACCCACATGCACATATATATATATATACGTTTGTGGGTGAATTTGTACTTGCAGAGTTACATTGTACTTTGCTCAAAAACTGCATGAATTCATGTAAAACTCTGTTACCCCACTTTTTAGATTAGAATCAATCTAAACATCATGGTATAGACAGAGAACACAGGGGGCTAACACCTTCAACATATTGTCTAGCTAACACCAATTGTTACAGTTAACCTGAGAATGCAACTTTTAAAAAAAAGTTTTGTGATTTACACATGAAAGAAGTGAAACTATCATAGTATTCCAACAGATGAAAGACTCAACAGACAATCAAGGTATTTTTCAATGTAAAATTTCAGTTACATCACACTGTAAACTTTTGCTATAAATTCTGTGCCTTACAATTGTGTCCTCCACAACCACCTGATGAAGGAGCGGTGCTCTGAAAGCTAGTGCTTCCAATTAAACCTGTTGGACGATAGCCTGGTGTTGTGTGATTTTTAACTTTAGAATTGAATGCAATGCTCTAAGTGTGGCCTAACCAAAGTTTTATAAAGCTGCAACAAGATATCCTGACTCTTGTACTCAATTCCCTGACTGATAAAGGCAAGCATGTCATCTTGACCACACTATCTACTTGCGTGGCCACTTCTAGTGAGCCATGGACTTGAAAACTCCAAGATCCCTCTGTACATCAATGCTGTTCAGGGTGCTGCCATTAACTGTATTCGTTTCTTAATATTTGATCTCCAACAAGCAGCACGTATTTCCTTCCTTTAATACATTTCTTTAAAACCATCTCTTTGACTAATCTTTTGATTATCTGACCTAATATCTCCTTATGTAGCTTAGTGTCACACACTGTTTTATAACACTCTTGTGCAGCTCTTTGGACACTTGAATATGCTAAAGTTGCTTTATAAATAAAGGTTATTGCTGTCATATCAGATCACCATCCTGAAATTAATCAAGGAATATTTTTGAGAGGAAAAAGTAAATAAAAACCTTGATTGCTTGTGCTGATTCATTCAGTCATGAGCAATTGGGAGAGAACACATCCGAGTGAGGCACAGCGTGAGATTTTGGAGCAGTGTAGGAATTTTGTGCAAAGTGGAAGAAATTATTTTTCCTTTATTGCTTGACTGGTAGTTTGTAAGATCTTTTCAACAGAATAAACTGAGGCCCAAGATCATGAGTCCAGCACAAAACAAAATGACATCACAGCAAGAGGGTAAGTTCTTTGTTGGTAATAGCTGAATGGCTATGAAGATTAATAGAAACAAACCAGGGAAAAGTAACAGTCACAGAATAAGAAAATGGGAGGTTTTTTTGGGATTTTAAGTAATTTAAAAAGTTAGCTAGTAAGACTAATTAAGTATAAATTTTAAATCATACCAGGTGAGGGCAGTCCAGTAGAATGTATAAGCTGTCATATTTGAGGAATCATGCATTCTACTATCCAAAATGACCATATATGACCAGATATCCCAACTGCATCAACCTGAGCTCTGGATTTCAGAGGTTAAGCAGCATTTGGAGACACTTTGACACATCTATGAGGCTGAGAGTTAAACGGCCAGCACATGGAGAGGTGGTCACACCATACCTCAAGGGATTGGATCAAAGAAGGGAATGTGCAACCACCAGATAGTCAAAGAGAATCGGGCAGTTACAGCAGATTCTCTGGGGTCCCACTCAAAAATCAGTTTTCTGTCTTGGAAGCTGATGAGGGCACTGGTTCCTCAGGGGAGTACAGAAAGAGCTAAGCAACTGGCATCACAAACAGCCTGTCTGTACCGGAGGAGAGGAAGAAGGAAGCAGAAATGATAATGTTAGGGAACTCACTAGTTGGAGAACAAATAGGCATATCTGCAGCTGGAGATGTGACTTCAGGATGATGTGTTATCTCCTTGGTGCCAAGGTCAGGGATACCATTGAGTGGCTGCAAGGCATCCTTAAAAAGGAGGGTGACAAGATATTGGTAGCACTGTAGAACAAGGGATGAGGCTTGCATTCACAGTTTAGGGAGCTGGGCAGTAAACTAAAGAGCAGGAACTTGAAGGTTGTAATCTTTGGATTACTCCCAGTGCAACATGAACTTGAGTAGACAAATAATAAAATGGGGGTTTTCTATTCCTGGATGACTGAAACATTTCAGGGGAAAGTGGGATGGTCTGCACTGGAACCAGAATGGGATTAACATCCTTGTGGGCTGGCTTGTTTGGGCTGTTCGGCAGGAGCAGAGGACATAGTACATTAGTTTGATAGAGAAACAACATAACGTAGAAAGGAAGCAAGGCAGAGAGAGCTCATACATATTGAGCCTCAAGGAAGTATGGTGAGGCTGGATGGTCTCTAATTTAATGTCAGGAGTTTCAGAGGTAAGGTAGATGAGTTAAAAATGTGGATTGATACATAGAATTATGATGTTGTTGCCATCACAGAGAAAGTGAGAACTGCAGATGCTGGAGATTAGAGTTGGGAGTGTGGTGCTGGAAAAGCACAGCAGGTCAGGCAACATCCGAGGAGCAGGAGAATCAATGTTTTGGGCAAAAGCCCTTCATCAGGAATGAGGCTTTTCCCCGAAATGTCAATTTTCCTGCTCCATGGATGTTGCCTGAGTTGCTGTCCTTTTCCAGTACCACACTCTTGACTCTAATCACAGAGACATGGTTGAGGGAGGAGCAGGACGTGGAATTCAACATTCCGAGGTACAGGATCTTCAGGCTGGACAGAGGAAAGTGTAAACGTGGTGGTAGTGTTAGAACTTAGAACAGAACAGCACAGGTTAGGCCCTTCAGCCCACCATGTCTGTGCTGAACGTGATTCCATTCTAAACTAATCCTACCCAAGGTCTAATGCACCCCTTCCCTCGTTGGGCTATCTACATATTGTTTCAAGAAACCCATCTGGATGCACCTAACAAGTTGCACCAAAGAACCCATCGAAGTCCTTGGCACTAAGGGAGTTCCAGTCAATATTGGGGAAGTTAAAATCATCCACTATAACAACCCTGTTGTATTATCATTCTTCCATCATCTGCTTACATTTCCCTATCTCCTGTTGGCTATTGGGAGACCTATAGTATAACCCCAACAAAGTAATTGCACCCTTTCTTATTCCAGAGCTCTACCCATATGGCCTTGCTACATGAAACCTCCAAGATGTCCTCACTTTGACATTCTTCTTGATCAATAATGCAACTTCCCCATCCCTTTTACA
The DNA here is from genome assembly GCF_004010195.1 of Chiloscyllium plagiosum. Classification (NCBI taxonomy): domain Eukaryota; kingdom Metazoa; phylum Chordata; class Chondrichthyes; order Orectolobiformes; family Hemiscylliidae; genus Chiloscyllium; species Chiloscyllium plagiosum. The sequence continues at coordinate 45,345,725 of NC_057740.1, forward strand.
CCCCCTCTCTATCTCACCTAAACCCTGAAACAGTGAGCTGCCAGTCCTGCTTTCTCTCAACTAAATTTCTGTCATGGCTACAACATCATAGTCCCATATACTAAGCTCTAAACTCATTTGCCTTACCTGTTATACTCCCTTCATTAAAATAAATGCCCTTCAGACCATCAGTCCCATCATTAACCTGGCCCTGTTTGTTCTTCATAATAAAGTTACTTAACATCCACCATTTCCTCAATCACCACTTCCTGAACTATTGCTCTGGTTCCCGCCCCCTGCTTATGTATTATTAATTAAGGGGTCAGTTACTGCAGTAAGGAGGGATGTTGGAAGAGTCATCAAATGAAGCTTTATGTGTAGTGCTTCTACACAGAGGACAGTCACATTGTTCAGACTATACTATAGGCCCCCAAACAGTCAGCAAGCAACACTGAGGTGTGTAAGAATAATAATAGGACATTTTATCAGGAAATTTTAATTTGGATAGTCATAGTGCAAAGGGTTTGGAGGGGACAGATTTCTTGAAATATATGCAGGAGAGCTTTTTATATCAACAGGTAGAAGGTCCTATAAGGTGTAGTGCAGTTCTGGACCTAATTCTGGGAAATGAAGATGGACAAGTGCTTGAGGTGTTAGTGGGAGAGCATTTTGGTGATTGCAACTACAAAATCAGAAATTTCTGAAAAAACTCAGCTGCCCTGTCAGCATCTGTGAACAGAAAACAGAATTAACATTTTGTGTGATTCTGAAGTAGGGTTACTGGACCCAAAAGGTTAACACTGACTTCTCTCCACAGATGGTGCCTGACCTGCTGAGTTTTGGCAGCAATTTCTGATTTTGTTTCTGATTTCCTGCACCTTTTTTTATCACAGTGCATTTTAAGTTTGTGATAAGAAAAGAAAAACATTGTCTGCAATAAAGAGAATAGAGGAAGATTGATTTTATTAAAATGAGGCAGAATCTGGCCAAAGTAGGAATAACTACTTACTCGAGGGTACATAGAACATAGAACATAGAACAGTACAGTACAGAACAGGCCCTTCAGCCCATGATGTTGTGCCGACTATTGATCCTCATGTATGCACCCTCAAATGTCTGTGACCATATGCATGTCCAGTAGTCTCTTAAATGTTCCCAATGACCTTGCTTCCACAACTGCTGCTGGCAACGCATTCCATGCTCTCACAACTCTCTGTGTAAAGAACTCGCTTCTGACATCCCCTCTATACTTTCCTCCAACCAGCTTAAAACTATGACCCCTCGTGTTAGCCATGGTCTAACCAAGTTTTATAGAGCTGCAACAAGATCTCATAACTCTTAACACTCAATCCCCCTGTTAATGAAAGCCAAAACACCATATGCGTTCTTAATAACCCTGTCCACTTGGGTGGCCATTTTAAGGGATCTATGTACCTGCACACCAAGATCCCTCTGTTCCTCCACACTGCCAAGAATCCTATCCTTAATCCTGTACTCAGCTTTCAAATTCGACCTTCCAAAATGCATCACCTCGCATTTATCCAGATTGAACTCCATCTGCCATCTCTCAGCCTATCTCTGCATCCTGTCAATGTCCCGCTGCAGCCTACAATAGCCCTCTATACTGTCAACAACACCTCCAACCTTTGTGTCGTCTGCAAACTTGCTGACCCATCCTTTAATCCTCTCATCCAAGTCATTAATAAAAATTACAAACAGTAGAGGCCCAAAGACAGAGCCCTGTGGAACACCACTCACCACTGACTTCCAGGCAGAATATTTCCCTTCTACTACTACTCACTGTCTTCTGCTGGCCAGCCAATTCTGTATCCAGACAGCTAGGTTCCTCTAATTTCTCATTCCTCCTGACCTTCTGAATGAGCCTACCATGGGAAACCTTATCAAATGCCTTGCTGAAGTCCATATACACCACATCCACAGCTCTAGCTCTTGGGTAAATCTAGGGCAGAACTGTGGGAGGCCATTAAAGTGGAATTGGTGAGAGTAGAGGCTCAACACAGTTCCTTTGGGGTGAAATGCAGGAGCAACAAGCCCAGAGAACTGTGGATGTCTAGGAATATCTAGCACTAGCTAAGAAGGAGAAGCAAACATACAAAATGTTCAAAGGGACCAAAACAACAAAGGCCTGAGTGGAGTATAGAAAGTGCAGGAGGAAACTTAAGAAAGGAGTGTGAAGAAGGGGCATGAGAAAACACTGGCAGGTAATATTAGGGAGAGTCCAAAGTTTCTGAAAGTACATTAAGGGGAAGAGAATAACAGCACGGTGGCTCAGTGGTTAGCACTGCTGCCTCACAGTGCCAGGGACATGGGTTCAATTCCTGCCTCGGGCAACTGTCTGTGTGGAGTTTGCACATTCTCCCCATGTCTGCGTGGGTTTCCTCCCACAGTCCAAAGATGTTCAGATTAGGTGAATGGTAAATTGCCCGTGGTGTTAGGTGTATTAGTCAGGAGTAAATGTAGGGGAAAGGGTCTGGGTGGGTTGCTCTTCAGAGGGCCGGTGTGGACTTGTTGGGCCAAAGGGCCAGTTTCCACACTGTAGGGGATCTAATCTAATCTAACCAGAGAGAAAGTAGGGCCCATTAGGGACCAAGGGGAAAATCTGTGTGTGGAGGTAGAGGACATTGGTTAGGTGTTAAACAAGGATTTCACATTTTCTTCACTGGGAGAGGGACAAAATTCAGGAAGAGGGACTGAGGGATACTTAAGCAGTTTGACACAGGGAGTGAGGAGGAATTGGATGTTTTGGCCTGTATAAAAGTAGGCAGACTCCCCGGTCCAAATGAGTTGTATCTCACGCTGTCGTGGGAGATGACAGAGGAGATCACAGTGATCCCTGTCCCAATTTTAAAATTTATCTCTGGCATTGGGGACGTGTTAGAGGACTGAAGGAGAAGGTTGGTAAGAGATAGACCAGGGAATTACAGACAAGTGAGTCTATCATCATGGTAGGGTAACTGTTGGAGAAGATTCTGAAGGAAATAATTAATTTTCACTTGAAGCAAGGTTTGATCAGGGATAGCCAGTGCAGCTATGTCAGAGAGCGGTTATGCCAAAAAGAATTTGAATTTTTCAAGGAGGTAAGGGATGTGTAGATGAGGGTAGTGCAATAGATGTAGTTTATATAAATTTCAGCAAAACCTTTGACAAGGTCCCACATTGGAGACTAATAAAGAAGTTAGAATTAGGGTACTGCACAATAAGTAAAAAAAAGATGCAGGAAATCAGAAACAAAATGCTCTGTTACCTTAAACACCTGTCCATCACAAGGGATCCTGGGCAACTTGTCAAGGTGGATCCAAAATTGGTAGGAGACTGAGGATGGTTGCAGAATTTATAGCTTTAAATTGAGGGGTGATAGATGTAGGACAGATGTCAGAGGTAGTTTCTTTACTCAGAGAGTAGTAGGGGTGTGGAATGCACTGCCTGCAACAGTAGTAGACTCGTCAAATTTAAAGGCATTTTAATGGTTTTTGGATAGTCATATGGATAAAAATGGAATAACATAGGATAGATGGGCTTCCAACATTGTCGACATTCTTGGCGCAACTTCGAGGGCTGAAGGGCCTGCACTGTACTGTAATGTTCTATGTTCTAAGGTTGTTTGTGTGATTGGAGACCTGTGCGCAGTTGTGTACACAGGGATCAGTGCAGGGTCCCTTATTGTTTGTGATTTTTTTCAAATGATATAGTTGAAAATGTTGGGGGAATGGTGAGCACATTTGCTGATACTGTACATGAAAATTGACTGAGTGTTTGAAAGTGAGGAAAAAGCTCTGAAATCACAGACAAATTGGTCACATCAGTGGCAGATGGAGTTTAGTCCTGATAAGTGTGAGGTGATGTACTTTGGATGAAGTAACAAGACAAGGCAGTACTCAATTAATAGATGTATATCATGAGGAAGGTCAGAGGAACAGGGCCATCTTGGGGTACTTGTCCACAGATCCCTGAATAGATTAACAGGGCAATTACATAGATATATGGGGAAATTGCTTTTATCAGTTGTGGCCTAGATTATAAGAGCAGGGAGATTATGTTGGAGCTATACAGAACTTTGGTTAGGCCACAGCTGGAGTACTAGTAACTGCGCTATAGGAAGGATGTGATTGCACTTGAGAGGGTGCAGGGGAGATTTACGAGGATGTTGCCTGGTATGGAGCATATTAGCTATAGAGAGAGGCTGGATAAGTTCGGGTTGTTTTCCTGAGGGCAGAGACGGTTGAGGGGAAACCTATAATGGTGTATAAGATTGAGGTGAATAACAGGGTGAATATAAAGTAGCTGTTCCCCTTAAGTCAAAAGCTCAATAAAAAGGGGCCATAATTTTAAGGTGAAAGACAGAAGGTTTAGAGGGAATTTGAGGAAAAGATTTCTCACCAGGGATGGTAGGAATTTGTAATGAAGTACCTGGGATGATAGTTGAGGCTGGAAACCTCATAATCTTTAAGTAGTAGTAGATGTTACTTAAAGTGTCATAGCTTTTATGGCTATGGGTCAAGTGCTGGAAATTAGGACTAGTGTTGATTTAATATTGCTTTGGCAGTACAGACTTGATGGACTGAATGGCCTCTTTAGTACTGTATAATGTTTTGATTTTATAAATGAACTTGAGCAAAAACGCTCTGAAAATGAACACAATGTTGATCCAAATTTATATTTGATTGACAACTGAGGCCAAAGCAGAATATCTTCACTCGGACACCTATAAAACGGCATTTTGGTCATAATCAGCCACAACCACATGAAATTTAAGTATTTTTTATTCTAAAGATAAATAAATGAAAACACTGGAGATTGAGAACTGGATACATTTTTGTATTGGCCAATAAATCCTGGTTTTTCTGGGGAAGCCAACATCCAGTAAATGAATTTTTTAAATCTCATAATCATTTTGCTAACAACAACCAACTGTTCCTGAAACCTGGGAGACTTTAACCTATTTAATTTGCTATTCTTCTGTATCACTCCAAGTTGCTGTTGCTGATTTTTGTAGTCAGTTTGTGTGGTTTGCTTAATCAGAATCTGAATCTCTGTCTGCCTGGAGAACAGGTAGCTTGAGTGAACACCCAGGCTATGCATCTAGAACCAATTATTAATTGATGGAGCTGATAACCTTTACTGAGCTGCACAAACAACATTGATAAAGATCAGTCAAGAATGAGAGAAGTCTTTACTGAATTAGAAACTTCATCTGAAACACCTGCAATACCTCAGAAAGAATTACACTCTTTGCAGCTTCAGCATAGATCTGAACTAGCCACCGTCACTAACCCTGAATCATTTTGGAAGGACAAACATACAATCTGGCCATTCATTAGACATTCTCTTGAAAATTGTTTGCAGTCTGTTTCTATGTCTTCAACCAGTACAACAATCCCTGACATTGAGCTCAAGGTATGACTGCCTATCGTCTAAAGATGTATCTACCCCTGGCAGCACTGGTACAGCCAGGAAAACAACTCACTTTTGCTTGATGTATGATTGACAGTCAAAGTGTCTGTACAATGGAAACAGGATTTGCTTGAGCTTATCATCTGGGTTCTCAATATCCAGAACACATATGCTACAGAGAAGAAAAGATCTTAATATGGTTGGAAAACTCTTCCTTCTAAATGGAGGTCGACCAGAAGAAGGAACAAATGCAGATGGTGACACAGTGTTTAGGGCATAAAGATGCAAAGTCTATTCCACATGGGCAGCTGAGGATAAAGATAGAGACAGAGACAAGATGGCACTAGGAATAAGAATGTACCTTCTGAAGATGCAAGTTCAATAGGAGGAAGACTTATTAAATTGACAAACTCTGAGCACATTTGCTGAAGAAGGTGATTGTACTTCATAAGGGCCTTTGATTGCTGTTTGAAATTGTTGATATGATGGACTGAAAGGCCTCCTTCTGTATTGTAACAGTTCTGTGATTGCTGACCTAAAGATATAGGAAAGAATGGAGTGTAAGTCTGATGAAGAGTGATGAGATTTTCACACATCTGTAAACATGATGGTGCTATTCGAAGTCAGCATCGATTAAAATAGACAAAATGCTAAAGAGATCACTCTGCATGAATGAGGCAAATTTCAAGTCAATGCCAAAATTTCCCTTTACGTGCTCAAACTGCAGGAATACATCATTATGAATCTTCCAAGTTTACTCAAGTTTAAGCTCATCTCCTGTCTAAACTCAAATACTGTATATGTCTTTGTCAACTCAGGACTCAACTATTCCTACACACTCGTAGCTGGTCTCTTATATTCCAGCCCTGAGGACATCCAAAACTCTGAAACCCAGGTCTGAGCTTACAGCAAGTCCTGTTCCTCATCACCCTCTGTTTACTAACTTACGTTGGCACCCCGTCAAGCCATGATTCATTTTATTCCCTTGGCTCACAGTTCCTAAATATCCATAATCTGCTTCAGCCAATCTAAGATACCTGCCTTTCTCAATTTTGGTCTCCCAGTTATTAATTCCTGATTATCATAGCTCCAGTATGGTAATTAGTTGGTTACCATTGGTAACCAGTATTAGGCTCCAAGCTTTTCCCGCAATGAATTTCCCTTCTTTTACTGATCATTTGAATACCTCACTTTCCTCCTTTAAGACAATCTCTAAACCTATTTCTTGATCGAGCTTTTGTTCCCCTGACCTAATATCATTTCAAGTGGCTCAGTGTAGTACTTTGTAAAAACAGATGCTGGAAATCAGATTCTGGATTAGAGTGGTGCTGGAAAAGCACAGCAGTTCAGCTGGAAAAGCCCTTAATCAGGAATAGAGGCTTTTGCCCAAAACATCGATTTTCCTGCTCCTCTGATGCTGCCTGAACTGCTGTGCTTTTCCAGCACCACTCTAATCCAGAATCAGTGTAGTACTTTGCTTTATAATGTTCCTGTGAAATGATCTGGACAGTTTGTTGTGTTGAAGGTGCTACACAAATAAAAGTTGTTGTATTACAGTTTTTGTTATTGAAGGGGCAAATTTCCATCAGCCCATAAAAAAAGCTCAGAGCAAGTGCAGCAAGCCCAATCATTTTGCAGTAAAAAACCATGGAATGGAATTATTTGCACAGTGAGATACACAGCAGGAGCTTTGAAACCAAGGATATTAGAAGTCTGGCATTAATCCTAGATATTTATAGCACAGAAGGAAGGCCCAACATTCAAGTATTGGTTCTTCAAAAGAGAAATCATGCTTAGCCACACATGCTCAAATTTGACCATAACCTGAAAGTTCCTCACTTTCACATTTCTATCCCAATTCATTGGAAGTATCACCATATTTCAGCATCTTTTTTCTGACAACTCTCGGACTGAAAATATTTCTCATCTCCCCTCCAGACATTTTGCCATTGGTTTTACATTTGGAATTTCTGCTTTTTGATCCATTCACCAGAGGAAACAGTTTTCTTTGTTGATTCTAACAAATCTTCCCATTACTGGTCATTCTTCTATAATGCGATGGTTGTGTTCTAGTGCATCCCTGTGTTAAAGAAAAATCGTGCTTTAGAAACAGCATTTAAAGTGTTGATGATGTAATTCCGTTACAGCCAACGCACATTTTAAAAGTTTGCACTTTAGAAACAATGTCCCCAACTCGTCAATCACATTACAGCGAATTCATATTCATGAAACAGTCATAGAGTCATAGAGATGTACAGCGTGGAAACAGACCCTTCAGTCCAACTCATCCATGCCTACCAAGTATCCTAAATTAACCTAGACCCATTTGTCAGCATTTGATCCGTATCCCATGTTATAATTGTACCAGCCTCCATCACTTCCTCTGGCAACTCATTACATACACGCATCACCATTAGGTCCCTTTTATATCTTTGCCCTCTTATCTTAAACCTATGCCCTCTGGTTTTGGATTCCCCACCCGGGGGAAAAGAACTGGGCTATTCATCCTATCCAGGTGCATCATGATTTTATAAGCCTCTATAAGGTCACCCCTCAGCCTCTGATGCTCGATTTCCCCAATCACTCCCTTTCTGGCAATGACCATCCTTGGCCTCCCCCATTGCCAAAATGAACTACAGTGTAAATTGGAGGAACTACACCTCATCTTTCATCTGGGCAACCTATAGCCTAGAGGAGTCAACATTGAGTTCTCCAATTTCAAATAACCTCCCTCCCCATTCCCCAACTCCCTTCTCAGCCCCTTCCCCTCCTTCCATTGCTCTCTGTCACCAACCAGATTCATTCCTTCCATTGACCAACCAGGTTGTACCCTCTACCACGTCATCACCCTGTCTCCACCATCCCTTTATCTGCAACACCCCCACACCCACTCCCAATCCTGAAGAAGGGTTACACTCGAAATGTCAACTTCTTCACCTCCTGATGCTGCCAGATTTGCTGTGTTCTTTCCAGCCTACTGCCTGTCTATTTTGGATTCCAGCATCTACAATTTTTTGTCTCTAACTGAGCTAAAGTAGCCCCAGCCTATTCAGCCTCTCCCCAAAGCTGAAACCCTCCAACCCTGGCAAGATCCTCGTCAATCTTTTCTGAAGAAATTCTGAAGAAATCTTTTCATATTTCACAACATCCTTCCTATAGCAGGAACACCAGAATTTAATGCAGTATTCCAAAAGTCACCTAACCAAAGTGCTGTTTAGGTGCAATATGACTTCCCAATTCTTATGAGAGAAAGTGAGGGCTGCAGATGCTGGAGATCAGAGCTGAAAATGTGTTGCTGGAAAAGTGCAGCAGGTCAGGCAGCATCCAAGGACAGGGACTGAGACAAGATGGGGGGAGGGGAAATGAGGAAACTGGAGAAATCAGAGTTCATCCCTTGTAGTTGGAGGGTTCCCAGGCAGAAGATGAGGTGCTCTTCCTCCAACCGCCGTGTTGCCTCGAACTCAGCACCACCTTCCTAACCTGCAATCATCTTCCTGACCTCTCCGCCCCCACCCCGCTCCGGCCTATCACCCTCACCTTGACCTCCCTCCACCTATCGCATTTCCAAAGCCCCTCCCCCAAGTCCCTCCTCCCTACCTTTTATCTTAGCCTGCTGGACACACTTTCCTCATTCCTGAAGAAGGGATTATGCCCGAAACGTCGATTCTCCTGTTCCTTGGATGCTGCCTGACCTGCTCCGCTTTTCCAGCAACACATTTTCAGTTCCCAATTCTTATGCTCAATGTACTGAACAATAAAGGCAAGCATACCAAACATCGTCTTCACTATCCTTTCTACCTGAAATTCCACTTTCAAGGAGCTATGAACCTGCACTCTAAAGTCTCTTTGTTCAGCAACACTCCCCAGGACCACAAGATTGTAAGAGATAGGAGCAGAAATTTGGCCATTCAGACTATCGAGTCTGCTTCGCCATTCAATCGCCACTTGATAAGTTTCTCAACCCTATTCTCCTCCTTAGGAAGAAGGACCTTACCAATAAGTGTATAAGTCCTGTTCTGATTTGCTTTTCCAAAATGCAGTACCTCTCATTTATCTAAATTAAACTCCATCTTCCACTCTTCAACCCATTGGCCAATCAGGTCAAGGTCTCTTGTACTCTGTGGTAACCTTCTTCACTGTCTACTACACCTCCAACCTTGATGTCATTGCAAACTTACTAACTCACATCCAAATCATTTATATAAATGACTAAAAGCAGTGGATCCAGCGCTGGTCACAGCCTTCAGTCTGTAAAGCAACTCTCCATCACCACCCTCTGTCTCCTTCCAGTTCTATATCCAAATGGCTCGTTCTCCCTGTATTCCATATGAGCTAACCTTGCTAACCAGTCTATCATGAGGAACCCTGTCAAACACCTTACTGAAGTCCATATGGATCACATTCACTGCTCTGCCCTCATCAATCCTCTTTGTTACTTCTTTAAAAAACTCAATGAAGTTTGCGAGACATGTTTTGCCTTGCACAAAGTTATGTTGACTATCCCTAGTAAGTTCTTGCCTTTTGAAGTACATGTAAATCCTGTTTCTAAGGATTCCCTCCAACAACCTGCCCACCAGCAATGTCAGTTCACCGGTATATAGTTCTATGGCTTTACGTTACCACCTTTCTTAAAAAGTGGCATCACGTTAGCCATCCTCCAGTCTTCTGGCATCTCACCTGTTTCTATCAATGGTCCAAATATCACAGCAAGGGGCCAACAATCACTTCCCTAGTTTCCTACAGAGTTCTGGGGACATCTGATTAGGTCCTGGGGATTTATCTGTTTTAAGACATCCAGCACATCTTCCTCTATAATGTACTGAAGGTTGGCATGCAGGCAGTGAGGAAAGCTAAGTAATCTAATCTAATCTAATCTAATCTAATGGCATGCTGGCCTTCATAACAAGAGGATTTGAGTATCAGAGTAAATTATACAGGGCCTTGGTGAGGCCACACCTTGAGTACTGTGTGCAGTTTTGGTCTCCCAGTCTGAGGAAGGACATTCTTGCTCTTGAGGGAGTCCAGCGAGTCTAGATTAATTCCTGTGAGGACAGAATTCGCAAGGAAAGTCTGGATCGATTGAGCTTGTACTCACTGAAATTTACAAAAATGAGATGGGATCTCATAGAAACATATAAAATCCTGATGGGACTGGACAGGCTAGAAGTGGGAAGAATGTTCTCTATGTTGGGAAAGTCTACAACCAGGGGAAATAAGGGGAAAGTCATTCAGGACTGAGCCAAGGAAGACTTTCTTCACTAAGCGAGTTGTGAACCTATGGAATTCTCTCTCACAGGAAGCTTTAGGGCCAGTTCATTAGATATATTTAAGAGAGAGCTGGATGTGGCCCTTGCAGCTAAAGAGATCAAGGGGTATAGAATGAGAATGGGAATGGGATACTGAAATTGAATGATCAGCTATCAAATATTGAATGTTGGTGCAGCTCAAAGAGCTGAAGGGCTTACTCCTGCACCTATTTTCTATGTTTCTATGATGACTTTTGATGTAATCTGGATTTTAAACCTCCCTCTGCTGGGTGGAAAGCTCTTACTCCACATGGACTACACCAATTTTGCAGAAATAAATAGATCATCTATTGTTGGATCGCTTTATCAATAACTTTAATCATTAAGCAGAAACACAAGAACTTATGAATTTAGAAGCAGAAATAGACCATTCAGCCCCTTGACCCTGATCTGCCAGTCAATAAGATTATAGCTGATCTAACTGTGGCCTCAACTCTACTTTCCCTCTTACCTCCAATAATTTTGACCCGTTATCAGTAAAGATCTATCTACCTCTGCCTCAAAAATGTTCAATGACCCCCACCTCTACTGATGTCTGGGGAAGAGAGTTCCACAGGCACATGAACTATGTCTCATCTCAATCCTAAATGGGCATCCCTTATTTTTAAACTGTGTCCCCCATTTCTAGCCTCTCCCACAACAGGAAAAACCTTCTCAGTCAACCCTGAGAAATAAAAAGAGAAAAAAAAAGGAATCTGTATCGTTGGGATGGGATGGTCTCCACCTGAACTGATCTGGAAGCAGTATTCTAGCAAGAAGATGGCATATGGATTTTAATCTAGATAAATGTGAGGTGCTGCAATTTGGAAAATCAAATCAGAGCAGGACTTATACACTTAATGTAAGGTCCTGTGGAGTGTTACTGAACAGAGAGACCTTGGAGTGCAGATTCATAGTTCCTTGAAAGTGGAGTCTCAGGTAGACAGGAGAGTGAAAAAGGCATTTAGTATGCTTTCCTTTATTGGTCAGAGCATTGAGTATAGGAGTTGGTAGGTCATGTTACAGCTGTACAAGCCATCTACAAAATGCATTGCAGCAGCTCACTAAGGTTCTGTGGACAGTCCCTTTCAAACCACAAACATTTCTATCTCGGAGGACAAGGGTAGCAGGTATATGGGAACACCAACCCAGCAGGTTCCCCTCCAAGCCACTCACCTTATTGGCTTGGAAATATATCGCCGTTGCTTCACTGTTGCTGGGTTAAAACCCTAGAATTCCATCCATTAAGGGCATTGTGGGTCCATGTGCTCATGGACTGTGGCAGTTCAAGAAGGCAGCTTTTTAAGGGCAAATGGGGACAGGCAATAAATGCTCCAGCTAGTGACCACATCCTGTGAGTGAATAAAGAAAAACTCATAACCATCTGTTATGAAGGCTGCATTTTTCACTGCAGACTGTTTCTTCTGATATAGATTTATTTTCTTAGAAAAGTGCCCCACTGGTTTCCTTGTTCTAGATTCAACATCTTGCCATAAGATTGCATTCATCCTCAAGTCGCTAGCACCAATAACATCAAGAATAGCTGATGTCAGATAATTTATTAGAATTGACAATCTTTCAATCCAATTACCTTTCCCCATTTATACAATAAGTCTTGTAGATAACTAGGTTAAATTAAGTTATTCCCATTGTTTTTTCTCTGTGGCAAATTTTTGTTTAAAATCAATTTGAAGAGAGATTAGATTAGATTACATTAGATTACATTACAGTGTGGAAACAGGCCCTTCGGCCCAACAAGTCCACACTGCCCCGCCGAAGCGCAACCCACCCATACCCCTATATTTTCCCATTACCTAACACTACGGGCAATTTAGCATGGCCAATTCACCTGACCTGCACATCTTTGGACTGTGGGAGGAAACCGGAGCACCCGGAGGAAACCCACGCAGACACGGGGAGAACGTGCAAACTCCACACAGTCAGTCGCCTGAGTCGGGAATTGAACGCGGGTCTCAGGCGCTGTGAGGCAGCAGTACTAACCACTGTGCCACCGTGCCGCCCTCCATGTGACACATGCCTAGTGCAGGTAGGACTTTGATGTACCCAGTTTCAAACCCTAACCCTAACATAAGACAATTACCACTGAATCACAAGAGCCCCTTACTTGAGTAATTGTCTGTTTTGTTTTTTTATATATCTGGAAGTGTTATCAAGCATAGAGTCATAGAGATGTACAGCATGGAAACAGACCCTTCAGTCCAACCTGTCCATGCCGACCAGATATCCCAACCCAATCTAGTCCCACCTGCCAGCACCCAGCGCATATCCCTCCAAACCCTTCCTATTCA
>NC_057740.1:45361505-45376530 GCF_004010195.1 Chiloscyllium plagiosum
CATTTGTATCCTGGAACATTAAGTTGCCAGTCCTGCCCATCCCTGAGCCATGTTTCCGTATTTGCTATGATATCCCAGTCCCATGTTCCTAACCATGCCCTGAGTTCATCTGCCTTCCCTGTTTGGTCCCTTGCATTGAAATAAATGCAGTTTAATTTATTAGTCCTACCTTGTCCCTGCCTGCCCTGACTGTTTGACTCACTTCTGTTCTCAGCTGTACCCGTCTCAGATCGATCTCTTTCCTCACTATCTCCCTGGGTCCCACCCCCCACCTTACTAATTTAAATCCTCCCAAGCAGTTCTAGCAAATTTCCCTGCCAGTATATTAGTCCCCTTCCAATTTAGCCGCAATCCATCCTTCTTGTACAGGTCACTTCTACCCCAAAAGAGATTCCAATGATCCAAAAATGTGAATCCTTCTCTCATACACCAGTTCCTCAACCATGCATTCATCTGCTCTATCCTCCTATTCCTGCCCTCACTAGCACGTAGCACTGGGAGTAATCCAGATATTACTACCCTTGAGGACCTCCTTTTTAAAATTCTACCTAACTCTCTGTAATCTCCCTTCAGAGTCTCAACCTTTTCCCTTCCAATGTCGTTGGTTCCAATGTGGACAATGACCTCCTGTTGGCCCCTCTCCCCGGTGAGAACATTCTGCACCCTCTCTGAGACATCCTTGATCCTGGCACCAGGGAAACAACACACCATTCTGCTTTTACAAGCAAACAGCTTTATATTTGTCACCAAATCACCTGAATAAATGATTTTCTGACAATAGATGGAATCTCATTTCCACCTGAGCTTGTTTTTTGGGCTTTAACAATAGACATGTTGTTTTATTGATACAGGTTCCCTTCTGTCCACATCACGTGACTAAAGTTGTAACCCCTGGTGTATCTCCTAATTTCCTTGAATTTCTTAAGTAACCTTATCAGATCTTCCCATTATGCTTACTCTGCATACAAGAATACAATGTTTAACTCTCACAGTTTTTCACTATTGGCTAATCAGACTGGAGGAGGTTTGTTTCGTGAACTGCCTACCTCCTTTTACCTCACTCTTATTGTCTCTGTCACCCTTCATTACTCTTACTACTTGACATGTTCTTATCTTCTTTATGGTTAATTTAATTGTTTATGTCACATAATTAATTCTTCTTCCTGCAGAGTCTACTTGATAAGTCACTTTACTAACACTCTTAATGAAACAACAGTGTTTTGCTGACAGTGGAACATAGGGCAAGTGCTCACTTGGTGGGGGGGTAGGTGTGGAGATGTTGGATTGCATGGGGCTATGGGGGAAGAGAGAAAGATAGAATGGGGATTCTCCTATTCTCTAACCCCACCCCTACTCTAGCCTATTTTCCCCCCATCTCCAGCCTGCTGTCGCATTCCTGGCCCATTTCTCCCCTCTCTCCAGCCCATTCACTCCCCACACTTGGTCTATTCCCACACTCCTTAACCCATTCTTCCACCCCATACCCAGTCCATTTCCCCACCCACTACCAGCTGTCCCCTACCCCAGTATGTTTGCCCCGATACCCTCTCACCTGCTCTCCTGCCCCCTGATCCCCTGGCCTGTCCTCCCCTACACCATTAATCCACTCCTGCCACCAGCCCACTTACCCCCACTCCAGTCTAATCCTCCCTGGCTTGGATCAATTTATTCCTTCCCCAGTTCTTCCACAACCTCCACCTTATTCATAGCAGTAACTGTTGACGCCTGTATTATGGGTATGCTCCACAGTGTCATAGAGTCATAAAGCATGGAAACAGTCCAACCAGTCCATGTCGAACATGTTCCCAAACTAAACTAGCCCCACTTGCCTGCACTTGGTCCATATTCCTCCAAACCTTTCCTATTCATTAACTTATCCAAATGTGTTTTAAATATTGTAACTGTACCTACATCCACCACTTCCTCTGGCATTTCATTCTACATACGAATCACTCTCTGTTTAAAAACGTTTCCCCTCATGTCATTTTAAAATCTTTCTCCTTTCACCTAAAAATGTGCTTCTTAGTTCTGAACTCCCCTGTTCTGTGTCAGCAAACACAGCTAATTAATTTGTATAGATCACTGAACCTCATTTCAGAGGTTCACATTATTAAGGTAATAACACTGACATTTTACCTCCTGTTTGAAATGTTCTATGTGTACCATGTCTGTTTGCCCATTAAACACCTCAGTCTATGATTCCCATCTCAACCCTCAACACCTTTCTTTCTGGTCTGGACGTTCCTTGCTATCGCTTCTTTAACCTGGTACTGGCTTTTCTTTCTCTCTTTCAACTTCTATCCTTCTTAGGTCTACAGAAAAAATGCGAGAAAGTGAAGATGCAGGTGCTGGAGATCAGAGTCGAGAGTGTATGTTGCTCGGAATTCCTGATGAAAGGCTTATGTCTGAAATGTCGATTTTCCTGCTCCTTGAATGCTGCCTGACCTGCTGTGCTTTCCCAGCAACACACTCTCGACTACAGAGAAAATATTCAGTTTTATGGATTAGCTCATTATTGTTAGCCATTCCTGCTGCCTTTCCCTGTTGCAACTTTCCTGTCTTCAAATGAATTCTTCAAATGAATTCTAATTATTAAAGGTTGTGAGTTTTAAATTTTTCCAAGAGATTGATCTTCTAAGAGTTTTGTGCATGGTATTTGGTCTACTGCCTACCTTCACTTGTCAAAATTACTTTGTTTTCTCTTTTCAAATCCATTTTGGTTTGTTCAGGCTGTTTTTTTATCTTTCAAAACTTTTGCTTATATAGTTCAGAAACAAACTCAGATCTGCCCAAAATAGCCCTTCTTAATAGTGTCATAACTGATAGAAACCTCCCCTGACAGTAATGCATAAACCTCATGTGCTCTACCTATTAACTTGCTCACATGCACAGTGTCCAGGGTTGTTTTGATGCCCTTTTGAACAGCATAAGGAATAACACCACATCCTTGTCCTTCAATTTTGGTAGGCCTGTACAAATTTAAACTTTCCTTGCTGTATGCGTGTGTGTAGTGCAGTGGGCACAGGACCTCCAACCAACACTATACACCAAGTATATTGACAACATTTTCTTCCTCTGGACCCATGGCGAGAAGTCACTGAAACAACTACAATGAGTTTCATCCCACTATCAAACTCACCATGGACTACTCTGGGCGGCACAGTGGTTAGCACTGCTGCCTCGCAGCTCCAGAGACCCGGGTTCAATTCCTGCCTCACGCGACTGGTTGTGTGGAGTTTGCACATTCTCCCTGTGTCTACGTGGGTTTCCTCCGGGTGCTCCGGTTTCCTCTCACAGTCCAAAAATGTGCAGGTGAGGTGAATTGACCATGCTAAATTGCCCGTAGTGCTAGGTGAAGGGGTAAATGTAGGGGAATGGGTCTGGGTGGGTTGCGCTTTGGTGGGTCGGTCTGGACTTGTTGGGCCATAGGGCCTGTTTCCACACCGTAAGTAATCTAATATCTGTCTCATTTTTGGACGTATGCATCTCCATCAAGAATGGGCACCTCAGTACCTCACTCTACTGCAAACCCACGGATAACTCATGATGCTACACTTCTCCAACTTCCACCCAAAACATATTAAAACAGCCATCCCATACGGACAAGCCCTACACATACACAGGATCTGTTCAGATAAGTAGGAATGTGATGGGCACTTGGAAGTACTCGAGGATGCCCTCATAAGAACGGGGTATGATGCTCATCTCATCTACCACCAGTTCCGACATGCCACAGCAAGAAACCAAAATGACCTCCTCAGGAGACAGACACGAGCTGCAACCGACAGGGTACCCTTCGTTGTCCTGTACATCCCAGGAGTTGAAAAACTACGCCATGTTCTTCACAGCCTGCAACACATTATCAATGAGGATGAGCACCTCGCCAAGACCTTCCCCCATACCTCCACTTCACACCTTTAAACAACCACCAAACCTCAAACAGATCATTGTTCGCAGCAAACTGCCTGGCTTTCAGGACAACTCCATACAACCTTGTCACAGTAGACGCTGCAAAACATGTCAGTGTGTCGACACAGAAACTACCATTATATGTGGGGACACCTCCCACCATGTACATGGCAGGTACTCATGCGACTTGGCCAACTTGTCTTTTTCATATGCTGCAGGCAAGGATGACCTGAGGCATGGTACATTGGCGAGACCGAGCACAGGCTACAGCAACGGATGAATGGACACCGCACAACAATCACCAGGCAGGGTGTTCCCTCCCAGTCGGAGAAAACGTCAGTGGGTCTGAGACATTCGGTCTTGGACCTTCAGGTGGCCATCCTTCAAGGTGGACTTCAGGACAGGCAACAACGCAAAAGTGGCTGAGCAGAAGCTGATAGCTATGTTCGGCAGCCACGGGGAAGGTCTCAACCGAGACCTTGGATTCATGTCATACTACATGTGGTCCCACTGCACTATACACACACACAGACACTCCTACAGACACACACATACTCCTACAGACTCATACACTCACACACGCACCCTCTCAGACTTATACCCCTTAACACTCACACTCACACACATACACATGTAAACACTCTTTCACAGACACTCATACACCCCCGCACACACACAACTACATGTACATAAGAACACACACATATAAGTTTGTAGGACGAATTTGTACTTACAGAATTACATTTTACTTTGCTCAAAAACTGCATGAATCCATGTAAGATTCTGTAAATCCCTTTTTTAGATTAGAATCAGTCTGAACATTGGGGCACAGCCAGCCTCACACAGGGCACCTCACACCTTCAATACATTATCTGGGCCAACATGGCACCTATTGTTAAAGTTCACTTGAGAATGTAATTTTAAGAAAGTTCTGGAATTTACATATAAAATAATTGAAACCAACATGCCCATTCTAAATGATGAGAGACTTAACAAATAACCCAGGTCTTTTTCAATATATGATTTCAGTTACATCACACTGTAAACTTATGCTATATATTCTGTATCCTACGGTCTTATACTCCACAACCACCCGATGATGGAGCAGTGCTCCGAAAGGTAGTGCTTCCAAATCAACCTGTTGAATTATAACCTGGTGTTGTGTGATTTTTAACTCTGAACACCTCAGTCCAACACCAGCACCGCCAAATCATGAGGGGCATGGGTAGGGTAAAGAGACAAAATCTTTTCCCCGAGGTGTGGGAGTCCAGAGCTAAGAGATCATAGGTTTAGGTGAGAGGGGAAAATTATAAAAGGAACAACCTTTTCACACAGAGGGTGGTGCGTGTATGCATATAATGAGCTGCCAGAGGAAGTGGTGGAGGCTGGGACAATTACAGCATTTAAAAGACATCTGGATGGGTATATGTATAGGGAGAGTTTAGGAGGATATGGGACAAATGCTGACAAATGGGACTAGATGAGGTTGGGATGTCCGGTCGGCACGGATGAGTTGGATCGAAGGGTCTGTTTCCGTGCTGTAATTCTCTATGACTTGATGCACACATTAACCGGCTGCTTCTTCTCTATTTACCATCATACGGGGCGGGGCCTGGTTCCGGGGGGGAGGGCAGAATGAGAGGGATTGGGGCGGGGCCAGTGGGATGGGTGTGTGTGCGCGCACCGCGATGGGGGGCCGGTTGCGGGGATTAAGGCGGATAAGGGGCGGGGCAGTGAGCGCGGGCCGAGGATCCGCAGTGTGCTCAGCTCCAGCACGAGGGAGAGGGGGAGGGAGGGGCTGCGTCAGTAACTGCAGAGTCTCCGCCCGGAGCCGCAATCCGCAAAACTGCAGCAGCGCGAGGGAGGGACAGACAGAGAGTGGACACGGGCCGGAGCTATGGACCGAGGTCCCCGAGCGCTGTTCCCGCCGCTTCTCCCGCTTCTCCTCCTGAGCGCGATCTCCTGCTCAGCCGGTAAGGATCAGGGATCCTACAGGGAATCATCAGGATTGGGAATTCTTCAGGGATCCATCTGGATCAGGAATGCTCCGGGACCGAGGATCCATCGAGGATCAGAAATCCTTCGGGATCCTCTGGTATCAGGGAGGGGCAGTTTGGAGGTGACTCTGACAGAAACAGCCAGGGACGGGGTATCCCCAGGAAAGGCCTTTCAGCAAAATCATGGAGTGTCCCGGGAGGGGGGGTTCCCGTGAAAGACACCCTCCCCCAGAGAGAGGGACAGAGCCTCCCCAGAGAGAGGGACAGATGTCCTCAGATACCCCCCCCACCAGAGTGAGGGACAGACGCTCACCCAGAGAGAGGGACAGATGTCCCCTCAGATACCCCCCCCACCAGAGTGAGGGACAGACGCTCACCCAGAGAGAGGGACAGATGTCCCCTCAGATACCCCCCCCACCAGAGTGAGGGACAGACGCTCACCCAGAGAGAGGGACAGATGTCCCCTCAGATACCCCCCCCACCAGAGTGAGGGACAGACGCTCACCCAGAGAGAGGGACAGATGTCCCCTCAGACACCCCCCCCCCCAGAGTGAGGGACAGACCCTCACCCAGAGAGAGGGACAGATGTCCCCTCAGACCTCCCCAAGAGTGAGGGACAGACCCTCAACCAGAGAGAGGGACAGATGTCCCCTCAGACCTCCCCCAGAGTGAAGGACAGGCCCTCACCCAGAGAGAGGGACAGATGTCCCCTCAGATACCCCCCCCACCAGAGTGAGGGACAGACGCTCACCCAGAGAGAGGGACAGATGTCCCCTCAGACACCCCACCCACTAGAGTGAGGGACAGACCCTCACCCAGAGAGAGGGACAGATGTCCCCTCAGACACCCCACCCACTAGAGTGAGGGACAGACCCTCACCCAGAGAGAGGAACAGATGTTCCCTCAGATCCCCACCCCCGAGTGATGGACAGACCCTTCTAGAGTGAGGGAGAAGGGCTCAGGAACCAAAAAGGACACCGTTTGAAGGTCATTTTGGAAATGGAGATGACAGTAGGTTGTTGTGAGTTGCATCTGCTGGGAAGAGAGAGAGGGTGGGACTGGGATCTTGTGAAAGGGAATTGTTTTTGGCCATTTTTTTAGGTGATAATGGTATGTGTATTTGTGTCTCCAAGTGTTGGTTAACATAGAGACAGAGTGGGGATTAATGGTCATTTTAAGGAAAGATGTAACTAGTGGATTGCTACAATGATCAGCCCTCCGTTCTCCATTATTTGCTATTTATATGAATGACCTGGAGGAGAGGCAGAGTGTAATGTTTTCAAATTTGCTGACAGCACAAAAATAGTTGCGAGGGCATGTTGTGATGAAGACATACTGAATCTACAACAGTTAGGTGAATTGGCTATGCTAAATTGCCCATAGTGTAGGTTACATGCATTGGTCATGGGTAAATATAGGCTAATAGGGTATGGGAATGGGTCTGGGTGGGATACTCTTGGGAAGGTCGGTGTGGACTTGTTGGGCTAAAGGGTATGCTTCCACACTAGAGGGATTCTACGATTCTATATAGATAGATTAATTAAGTGGGCAAACCTTGACAGATGGAGTTTAACACAGGAAAGAGGTTGTGTACTTTGGTAGAAGAATTAAAAGGTAAACTATTATTTAAATAGAGAAAGACTCCACAAAAGTGCAGCACAGAGGGTTCTGGTTGTTCTTGTGCATGAAATATAAGAAGTGAGTGTGCAGGTGCAGCAGTTAATTAAGGCAAATGGAGTTATGGCCTTTATTGCTAGAAAGGTAGATTTTATAAAGAGGGAATTCTTGTTATGATTAAATAGGGCGTTGGCGAGTCTGCGCCTGGAATACTGTATACTGTCTTGGTCTCTGTTTAAAATAAAGGATATTTTGGCATTGGAGGCAATTCAAAAAAGGTTCACTAGATTAATTCCTGGGATGAAAGCGTTGCTTATCAAAGATGATTAAACTGGTTAGGGCTTTATTCATTAGAATTTAGAAGAATAAAGGGTGATCTTGTTGAAACATACAAGTTTCTGAGGGGTCTTGACCAGGTAATTGAGGAGATAATGTCTCCTCTAATGGGGCAATCTCAAACTAGAGACATTGTTCAAGAATAAGTGGACATTATTTAAAACTGAGATGTTCAGAAATTTCTGGAATTTTGTCTACTTCAGAGAATTGCAGAGGTTAAATCACTGGAAGTTTTAAAAAGAAGATAGAGAGATTTTTGAAATATTGGAGAGTGTTGGCACAAAAGAGGCCTGGGACAGATCAGCCATGATCTTAAAGGGTGGTGGAGACATGTTTGAGGGGCTGAATGGCGTATTCCTGCTCCTATTATTTTCTTTTTAAACAGGGAAATTGAATCACTTGGATAGCTGTTTCTAAGAGCTGCCTACAAATGCTGTGCTCAATGCTGTCTACTTGAACCATATTGTTCAATAATTTGAAAATGAATGGGCAGTGCCACACAAACTCTGATATTAATATGGAGGAGCGGAGTGTGGGGATGCATAGTGGGTTTACCTCAGGTTGTGCAGAATGTGTAATTTTAGTTGTGGATGTAGGTTTGCTTGCTGAGCTGGAAGATTCACTTTCATATCTTTCGTCGCCATACTAGGTGACATCTTCAGTGAGCCTCAGGATGAAGCACTGCTGGTGTTTCCTCCTTTCTATTTATATGTTTGGGTTTCCTTGGGTAACCCTAGTTGTTGCCTAGTATGGTGATGAAACATCTGAAAAGGAACCTTCCAGCTCTGTGAGCAAACCTACATCCAGAACCTCAACTTGAGCTACAAATCTTCTCAAAACTCGTGTAATTTTAGTCTCTGTGTCTGGCCAGATCATCAGATGGGAGGGGGCCGGAGGTGGAGGGGACAGTTACAGCCATAGAACAGAGAATGGACAGATTGACTGCAGTCTTTTAGGGAAGTTGGAAGAGGCATGGGGGCAAGTATGTGGTCATTAGAGAGCATTGGTTGGGTAGCAAGCCTGGTTGCCCAGTGTGATATTAAGCATTGTAAACATGGATAAAGGACAAGGCAGTTTTACTGAGAGTGGATTGTTCACACGTTGCACGGTAGCCTCCTGCCTTCACTAAAACCGGAAGTGGGCAGATAGGAGATATTCAGGTAGGATTCAAGTTTTGTTTTACACTTTTGCTCCCCATCTAACCCAAGTTGTATCATTTTTGATAGAGAATTTCACTGTAGTGAATCCCTGCAGTATTGTACAGGCTGTAAGTTGGCCATTTCCTAGCATTGCTTTTGGAGGTGATAGAACATAGAACAATACAGCACAGAACAGGCCCTTCGGCCCACGATGTTGTGCCGAACATTTGTCCTAGCTTAAGCACCCATCCATGTACCTATCATATTGCCGCTTAAAGGTCACCAAAGAATCTGACTCTACCACTCCCAAAGGCAGCGCATTCCATGCCCCCACCACTCTCTGATTAAAGAACCCACCCCTGACATCTCCCCTATACCTTCCACCCTTCACCTTAAATTTATGTCCCCTTGTAACACTCTGTTGTACCCAGGGAGTACAGTTGCAACATCACTTCACGACTCTTGAATTCAATCCCTCTGCTAATGAACGCTAATACACCATAGGCCGCCTTAAAAGCTCTATCCACCTGAGTGGCAACTTTCAAAGATCTATGCACATAGACCCCCAAGATCCCTCTGTTCCTCCACCTCACTAAGAATCCTACCGTTAACCCTGTATTCCGCATTCTTATTTGTCTTTCCAAAATGGACAACCTCACACTTTGTGATGTACTTCTGGTCACAGATTTCTCACATTCAAAATCAGTCACTGACAGTTAACATGCTGTTTCAGCAAGAAATTGTGAAAGGACATGTTATGTTGCCTTTATTGCAAGGGGATTTGAGCGCATTAGTAAAGAAATGTTTGTGACAGTTTTATTGAATCCAGGTAAGGCTGCACCTGGAGTGATTTTTTTAGAATAAATTAAATTAGATTGAATTCCCTACAGTGTGGAAACAGGTCCTTCTGCCCAACAAGTCCACACCAACCCTCCGAAGAGTAACCCACCCACACCCTCTGACTAATGCACCTAACACTATGGCCATGCTAAAATTGCCCAATTAACCTGACCTGCACATCTTTGGACTGTGGGAGGAAACCGTAGCACCCGGAGGAAACCCACGCAGACACTGGGAGAATGTGCAAACTCCACATAGACAGTCACCCGAGGCTGGAATCGATCTTGAGTCCCTGACGCTGTGCTAACCACTGAGCCACCGTGCTGTAGGTAGTACTGTGGACTTAGAAACAGGGGCACAGACTCAGAAAAAAGGGTATGTTGTTTTGGACTAAAATGAGGAGGAACACTTTCACTAAGTGGGTGGTGAGAGTTTGGAATTTTCTGCCTACAGACTGTGGAGATTCTGTCATTGAGAAAATTCAAAATAAAAATCAATAAATTTCTATTACTAGAGTTATTCAGGATAATGAAAGTGTTGTTGTTAAGGCAGAAAATTGTTAGTGACTTAAAAAGGCCAATCAGAATCAAGAGGCAAAGTGACCTATATCTGTTAGAGTTTTCCTAATTTCCTGACCCTCCCCCTGGTCTAACAGCTGCTTGTTTTGGCTGATATTTTGTGGAATTAGATCAATTTATAGAATCAGTTTGTTTTCTTTTTGATGTATTATTGTCATGTCTACCAAGATGTATTGTTTTGCATGCTATTCTGGAAAATCATACTTTTCATGAGTACCTCAGGGTAATGCAGACTTTACCGTTACAGCTACAAATGGGATGCAGAGAAAGACCGACTCTAATAGATGAGATGTGTGTTCGATAGTCTGATAACAGCAGGAAAGAAGCTGTTCTTGAATCTGTTGGTACCTGTATTATCTGCTGCCCAATGGAAGTGGATGGAAGAGAGTATAACCAGAGTGGGAGGGAATAAAAATGTAGATGAAGAAGAATTGTCAAATTGACATCAGGGTCAGAGTTTGTTTTATTCCAAATTAATTCTGAGTTAGATCATCAAAATCTTTTTTAAAAATGTCTTAATAACGATAAAGCAATCCTCTGAAAGTTTTGCTTTTGTTTTTACTTTCAGAGCAATGTAATGAACCCCTTGTGGCTCAAGAATACTCGAGCTCCATGACGGCCTCCTCCTATTACTCATATTCCTACTCGCCAAGCTACGGAAAACTGCACTGTAAGGTCACAAGCCAAACCATCAGTATGATGAGAGTGGGATGGGAGCGTGCGCAGTGGTGGAGGATTTGGGGACTCGGAGAGTGACTGGGGGCTGTGGAGAGGGATGCTGAAACTGTAGATAATGAGCAATAGAGTAAATATGTTGGAGAAAGAAGCTAGGAATGGAGTGGAGGTAGGTAGGAAAGGAGAGTGATGAGAGGGAGGTCAATTTGAGAATAGCACATGTGAAAAAGAGAGGTGGCACCTTAATAGAGGATTTTGGAAGGGAAACTGGGTAATGGTTGGGTGTAGTATATGCTGTGCCATGGGGTTGCACATTGCACTGGAGTGCACTTCTGCTGTTGATGACTCACAGCACCTCGTGGATTTTCAGTCATGAGTTGTTAGACGGCACGGTGGCACAGTGGTTAGCACTGCTGCCTCACAGCACCAGAGATCTGGGTTCAATTCCCGCCTCAGGCAACTCTCTGTGTGGAGTTTGCACATTCTCCCTGTGTCTGCGTGGGTTTCTTCCAGGTGCTCCGGTTTCCTCCCATAATCCAAAGATGTGCAGGTTAGGTGAATTGGCCATGCTAAATTGCCTGTAGTGTTAAGTGTAGGGGAATGGGTCTGGGTGGGTTGCACTTTGGCGGGTCATTGTGGACTTGTTGGGCCAAAGGGCCTGCTTCCACACTGTAAGTAATCTAATCTAACATGATGAAGGTTATTCTCAATGTGAAGGTGGGACATTGTCTCCAAAAGGACTGTGTGGTGATCACTTTAACCGATGCAGTCGTGGACAGATGCACCTGCAGCTGGCAGATCGGTGAGGGTTAAGTATGTTTTTCCTGCATTGCTTCCCTCACCACCTGCCATAGACCCAATCTAGCAGTACGTCCTTTAGGACCTAACCAGCTCGATCAGTAGTGCTCCTCACTGTTGGTGGTGGACATTGAAATCTCCACCCAGAGTACATTTTGCACCTTGCCCTCAGAGCTTTCTTCAACTGTTGTTCAACATGATGAATATTGATTCATCAGCAGAGGGAGGACAGTTCATGGTAATCAGCAGGAGGTTTCCTTGCCCGTGTTTAACCTTGTATCATGAGTTAGACACTTATCTCCCCAAAATCACACTGGAGTGGAGGCAGCTCATAATTCAAATGTCCAGCAATCTCAAGAAGTTCAACTTGTGCAAATCCCATATTGACCCAAAAATGGGAACTGTCACATTCAAATCAGGATTAGGATTCCCGATGTCTTTTATTATTTCTGCTATGAGGGACCTCTCTGTGGGGCAAATCTGGGCCTACGTCTCTGATGAGCTGCTGTCTTTCAGAGCTGTTCAATTTTCCACCAGTACAGATCATGGGGACCAACCCTACCCTACTCTCACCGTCCCCATGCTCCAACCCTGTCCACAGCTCCTTCCCCAATCTCCTCAGCTCTCCACACCCTCCAACCCGACTGAACACTCCCCACACCCTCCTTCCCTACTGTCCCCTCCCCCACAGGGGCCCTTGCCCTAACTCCCCAGACCCTCTCACAAAACCCTCCCCTCCCCTAACTGAGGCAGTTGCTGGGTGGCTGCATTAACCTTGTGAGTTGTAATTGACTTTGTTTTTCAGCGATAGGTGGCTGGTCTCCCCAGGTTTCAGACCGACTCCCTTGGCTCCAGATTAACTTGTCGCAGAGATCAAAAATCACTGCAATCGCCACACAAGGAACATACAATTCTTATGATTGGGTGACTAAGTACCTCTTCTTGTATGGTGACCGGCCAGACAACTGGACACCATTCTATCAGCAGGGACATAACTGGGTAGGTTTTACACACTCAAATCCACCTTTTGTAGATATTAAAAAATACCAAAACGCTTGGTGCGTCAGTTCAATTTGTCTCATCAACTGAATAAGTTTATATAAATCAAAATGTAATGATATCCTCAGTGGAGGTTTAATAAGTTGTTGGATGCAGTCACTGTTACCTTGTACATGCTTTCATGGATCAACCCACTATTTATTCAAACTTCTCACCTCTTTATCTCTCCATTTCCCCATACCCGTTCTCAGAGTTTCTCCACATGTCCCCCTCCTCTTAGCTCTGTTACTCCACATTTTGCCCCTTTGTCTTTCTGCCATCCCACAACTCTCCCCTTCTCCCCACATTCCTCACTCCACGAATAATTGCACTCTTGACCAAGACTTTTGCAGGAAACCGGAATTCTGATGATGTGGTTCGACATGAGCTATGGAGACCGGTTCTCGCACGCTCTGTCCGCTTTGTGGCCCTCGGCTGGAGCGTCAATCGTTACGTTGGGTTTCGGGTCGAAGTCTATGGCTGTCATTATGGCAAGTACCAACGCTGACCCTGACCATCATCAGAGTTATTGGGGCAATGGTCTTAATTCGGCAAGAGGGACAGACAGAAAGAAAAAGAAGAGAGAGAAAGAGAGAGAGAGAGGAGGAGGAGGAGGAGGAGGAGGAGGAGGAAGAAGAGAGAGAGATTGGGGGACAGCAAGAGAACTGGAGAGTTGTAGGGAGAGAGGGCAGCATGGTGGCTCAGTGGTTAGCATTGCTGCCTCAGACCACCAGGGACCTGGGTTCAATTCCACTCTTGGGGAACTGACTATGTGGAGTTTGCACATTCTGCCTGTGGGTTTTCTGTGGGTGCTCTGGTTTCCTCTCACAGTCTAAAGATATTCAAGTTAGGTGGATTAGCCATGTGATTTGCAAGGGGTATTTACAGTCGATACATTTACAAGGGAAGGAGGCATGTGGGAGAGGGGTTTTGGGATGCTCTTTGGAGGGTCGCTGTGGATTCGATGTACTGACTGGCCTGCTTACACACTGTAGGGATTCTATGATTCTAAGAGGCAGATGTGGAGATGTTCACAAAGAGAGAGAGAGACATACAGAGAAAGAGACAGAGCCCTTTACCTGCCTCGTGTATGGTTGCTTCGTATAGGATGTTATTATTATTTATAATATTAAATATTATTATTTAGAAAAGAGTTTGGGAAGAAATTATTTATTTTTCGATATAAGATGGTGGTGTAGAGCCAAGACCATAGGCTCTTGTTAACATCACATGTTGAATCTCATGTTGACCACACCAGAGGCATTTATAGGGCTCTATCTCTTTCTCTGTACATCTCCCTCCCTCTTTGTGAACATCTCCACATCTATCTCTGAAAATCCCTACAGTGTGGAAGCAGGCCAGTCGATACATCAAATCCACACCGGCCCCCCTTCCCACATGCCTCCTTCCCTGTAACCTTGCAAATCACATGGCTAATCCAATTTATCTGCACATCTTTGGACCGTGGGGGGGAAACCAGAGCACATGGGCAGAAAGTGCAGAATCCACATAGCCAGTTGCCCGAGTGTGGAATTGAACCAGGTCCCTGGCGCTCTGAGGCAGCTGGGCTAGCCACTGAGCCACCATGCTACCCTCTCTCCCTGCAACTCTTCAGTTTTGAGATATATTTTTGTTTGCCCTGAAAATTTTAAATGCAGCTTCTGTTTCTATCATAAACACTTATTACCTTTCAGTTCATATGGACCCCATAGAGTCAGAGAGATGTACAGCATGGTAAGAGACCCTTCGGTCCAACCCATCCATGCCGACCAGATATCCCAACCCAATCTAGTCCCACCTGCCAGCACCCAGCCCATATCCCTCCAAACCCCTCCTGTTCATATACCCATCCAAATGCCTCTTAAATGGTGCAATTGTACCAGCCTCCACCACTTCCTCTGGCAGCTCGTTCCATACACATACCATCCTCTGTGTGAAAAAGTTGCCCTTTAGGTCTCTTTTATATCTTTCCCCTCTCACCCTAAACCTATGCCCTCTAGTTCTGGACTCCCTGACCCCAGGGAAAAGACTTTGCCGATTTACCCTATCCATGTCCCTCATAATTTTGTAAACCTTTATAAAATCACCCCTCAGCCTC
>NC_057740.1:45376718-45386962 GCF_004010195.1 Chiloscyllium plagiosum
TAAGATTTGCTTTCCCAAAATGCAGCACCTCGCATTTATCTGAATTAAACTCCATCTGCCACTTCTCAGCCCATTGGCCCATCTGGTCAAGATCCTGTTGTAATCTGAGGTAACCCTCTTCGCTGTCCACTACACCTCCAATTTTGGTGTCATCTGCAAACTTACTAACCGTACCTCTTATACTCGCATCCAAATCATTTATGTAAATGACAAAAAGTAGAGGGCCCAGCACCGATCCTTGTGGCACTCTACTGGTCACAGGCCCTCCAGTCTGAAAAACAACCCTCCACCACCACTCTCTGTCTTCTACCTTTGAGCCAGTTCTGTATCCAAATGGCTAGTTCTCCTTGTATTCCGTGAGATCTAACCTTGCTAATCAATCTCCCATGGGGAACCTTGTTGAGCACCTTACTGAAGTATAGATATAGATCACCTCTACCGCTCTGCCCTCATCAATCCTCATTGTTACTTCCTCAAAAAACTCAATCAAGTTTGTGAGGCATGATTTCCCACAAACAAAGGCCGTGTTGACTATTCCTAATCAGTCCTTGCCTTTCAAATATATGTACATCCTGTCCCTCAGGATTCCCTCCAACAACTTGCCCACCACCGACGTCAGGCTCACTGGCCTATAGTTCCCTGGCTTGTCCTTACCACCCTTCTTAAACAGTGCACCACGTTAGCCAACCTCCGGTCTTGCAGCACCTCACCTGTGACTATCGATGATACAAATATCTCAGCAAGAGGCCCAGCAATCACTTTTCTAGCTTCCCACAGAGGTCTCGGGTACACCTGATCAGGTCCTGGGGATTTATCCACCTTTAACCGTTTCAAGACATCCAGCACTTCCTCCTTTGTAAACTGTCACATTTTGCAAGATGTCACCATTTATTTCCCTACAGTCTATATCTTCCATATTCTTTTCCACAGTAAATACTGATGCAAAATACTCATTTAGTATCTCCCCCATTTTCTGTGACTCCACACAAAGGCCGCCTTGCTGATCTTTCAGGGGCCCTATTTTCTCCCTAGTTACCCTTTTGTCCTTAATGTATTTATAAAAACTCTTTGGATTCTCCTTAATTCTATTTGCCAAAGCTATCTCATGTCCCCTTTATGCCCTCCTGATTTCCCTCTTAAGTATACTCCTACTTCCTTTATACTCTTCTAAGGATTCTCTCGATCTATCCTATCTATACCTGATATATGCTTCCTTCTTTTTCTTAACCAAACCTTCAATTTCTTTAGTCATCCAGCATTCCCTATACCTGACAGCCTTTCCTTTCACCCTGACAGGAATATACTTTCTCTGGATTCTCGTTATCTCATTTCTGAAGGCTTCCCATTTTCCAGGCATCCCTTTACCTGCGAACATCTGCCCCCCAATCAGCTTTTGAAAGTTCTTGCCTAATACCGTCAAAATTGGCCTATCTCCAATTTAGAACTTCAACTTTTAGATCTGGTCTATCCTTTTCCATCATTATTTTAAATCTAATAGAATTATGGTCGCTGGCCCCAAAGTGCTCCCCCACTGACACCTCAGTCACCTGCCTTGCCTTATTTCCCAAGAGTAGGTCATGTTTTGCACCTTCTCTTGTAGGTACATCCACATACTGAATCAGAAAATTGTCTTGTACACACTTAACAAATTCCTCTCCATTTAAACCCTTAACACTATGGCATTTCCAGTCTATGTTTGGAAAGTTAAAATCCCCTACCATAACCACCCTATTATGCTTACAGATAGCTGAGATCTCCTTACAAGTTTGTTTCTCAATTTCCC
The DNA here is from genome assembly GCF_004010195.1 of Chiloscyllium plagiosum. NCBI lineage: Eukaryota > Metazoa > Chordata > Chondrichthyes > Orectolobiformes > Hemiscylliidae > Chiloscyllium > Chiloscyllium plagiosum. The sequence goes on from NC_057740.1 coordinate 45,378,502, forward strand.
TCTGACTATTGGGGGGGTCTATAATACAATCCCAATAATGTTATCGTCCCTTTCTTATTTCTCAGTTCCACCCAAATAACTTCCCTGGATTTATTTCCAGGAATATCCTCCCACAGCGCAGCTGTAATGCTATCCCTTATCAAAAATGCCACTCCCCCTCCTCTCTTGCCACCCTTTCTATCCTTCCTGTAGCATTTATATCCTGGAACATTCAGCTGCCAGTCCTGCCCATCCCTGAGCCATGTTTCTGTAATTGCTATGATATCCCAGTCCCATGTTCCTAACCATGCCCTGAGTTCATCTGCCTTCCCTGTTAGGCCCCTTGCATTGAAATAAATGCAGTTTAATTTATTAGCTGAAAAATGTATTGCTGGAAAACCGCAGCAGATCAGGCAGCATCCAAGGAGCAGGAGAATCGACGTTTCGGGCATAAGCTCTTCTTCAGGAATGAGGAGGGTGTGCCAAGCAGGCTAAGATAAAAGGTAGGGAGGAGGGACTTGGGGGAGGGCGTTGGGAATGCGATAGGTGGAGGGAGGTTAAGGCGAGGGGAGGGGGTGGGGGCAGAGAGGTCGGGAAGAAGATTGCAGGTCAAGAAGGCGGTGCTGAGTCTGAGGGTTGGGACTGAGATAAGGTGGGGGGAGGGGAAATGAGGTTTATAGCTGTTTATACAAAACTTCAATAAAGCTGAAGAATACATTTCTCAAAGCCTTTCATCCTTTACTCATCAGGATAATTCACAAGAATACCAGTTCAAGGGGAAAAACAAAATAAATAATACATAAAAGCAGGATGCTGATTAATTGACAACTAAATGTTGATTGGTAGAGGTGTTGCCAGGGAGAATGGATCCATTAATGCTGATTGACAGTTAACTGCTAAATCTTATTTAAATTGTAAACCAGGCCATTTGGCAAGGTATTGTTGTGAGGAGTGGATTTAAGAATGGCTGCTGCCAATTCTGTTTATTTGAAACAAATACAGTGTGTGCATGCGTGCATTTTCTTTCTGTCTGCAGGAACATGGCCCAGTTTATTTAGAAATGTAGCTCCAGGTATATGCAAGTGTGCCACACTGTGAACTTGACTGATAATCCTAAGTTCATTAACAGTGTAATTCTTTGCACATTCAGAGTTGTCCAGAATATGTTGTCCAATTGCAAAATCATATCCAAGAATGGACGCTGTGTTTTGGGTTTTACAAGTGCAGGCTGATTAGGCATGGTCAGTACCTTATTTGCTATGAACTGGCAAAAGCATATGTAGTTAGATGCAACCTGCCATTATTTGGGAATATGGCATGTACACTGTTGTCATATTAGCACTGAAATTTATAAATCACATTACTCATTTATGTGATAGGCAGATCTGTTTGGCTTGTCGGCAGCATCCAGTTGATGGTGAGTATCCCTCGTGTTGCTATTGCATATAGAGTCATAGAGATGTACAGACCCTTTGGTCCAACCCGTCCATGCCGACCAGATATCCCAATCCAATCTGGTCCCACCTGCCAGCACCAGGCCCATATCCCTCCAAACCCTTCCTATTCATATACCTGTCCAAATGCCTTTTAAATGTTGCAATTATACTAGCCTCACCACTTTCTCTGGCAGCTCATTCCATACATGTACCACCCTCTGCGTGAAAAAGTTGCCCCTTAGATCTCTTTTATATCTTTCCCCTCTCACCCTAAACCTATGCTGTCTAGTTCTGGACTCCCCGACCTCAGGGAAAAGACTTTGTCTATTTATCCTATCCATCCCCTTCATAATTTTGTAAACCTCTATAAGGTCACCCCTCAGCCTCTGATGCTCCAGGGAAAACAGCCCCAGCCTATTCAGCCTCTCCCTGTAGCTCAAATCCTCCAACCCTGATCAGCAACTACATGTAGCTTCTACATGTGTAATCTGAAGTAGACTGCCACTTTTCAGGGCCATAGTGACAGCATTAAGACTTTCTATTAATTAATGTGTTATATACAGTGAGGAATGACCTGATTGAGGTCATTGTCATCCAATGGGGAGGCTTTGATTAACCTATTTCACTGTCAGGTTCACACAGTGAGCAAAGTGGCTCAGGCCCTATTTATGAAGGTAAAGATGATCTTCGAGAATTTGTAGGAATCCTCCTGTATACTGAACAGAGAAAGTTGATTTGTGGTAGACAGTAGCGGACTTCCTTTTTGGCTGTTCCATGTAAAAGGTGAATTTAAGCACAGGATGGAGCCTGTTAAGACACTGAGGAAATTCTTACATGCAGCTTCTGGCAAAAATATCACCGACACTTTAGAAATATGTGAGGGTTATGAGATTAAGTGTCATTCCCTCAAGGACATGTTTCTTATGACTGTCAATCATCATTAAAGGGTGCGTTCTCTATGGCAGTGTCTCTACCTATCAACTTGTCAATCAAGCTGCTCAATCTTCTCATATAGTACAGTATTTAAATATACATTTCCTCTACATGAGTATTCTTGTAAACCTTCTTTAGGAAAGGCAATGGCCTTGTGGTATTATTGCTAGACTATTAATCCAGAGACCCAGATAATGGTCTGGGGACCCAGGTTCGAATCCTGTCATGGCAGATGGTGGAATTTGAATTTAATAAAAAATTTGGAATTAAGAATTTGCTGTTGGCCATGAAACCTTTATTGTTGTCTGGAAAACCAATCTGGTTCACTAATGTCCTGCAAGGAAGGAAATCTGCCAAGCTCACCTCGTCTGGCCTACATATGGTTGACTCTCAATTGCCCTCTGAAATGGCCTAGCAAGTTCTACCAGTTGCAGCAAAGTCTCATGAAAACAAATGGATCATCTGGCATTGACTTCGGCACCAGAAAAGATAACAGCAGAAACAGCCCTGTTGAAACTGCATAGTCCTCTTCACTAACATTTGGGGATTAGTGCCAAAATTGGGAGAGCTGTCTCACAGACTAGTCAAGCAACAGCCTGACATAGTCATACTCATGGAATTATATCTTACAATCTCCCAGACACCACCATCACCATCCCTGGATATGTCCTGTCTCACCGGCAGGACAGACCCAGCAGAAGTGGTGGCAACAGTGATATACAGTCAGGGGGGAGTTGTTCTGAGAGTCCTCAATATTGACTCCAGACCCTATGAAGTCTTGTGACTTCAGGTTAAAAATGGGCAAGGAAACCTCCTAATGATTACCACATACCGTCCTCCCTCAGCTGACGAATCAGTACGCCTCCATGTTGAACAACATGGCAAGGGCACAAAATATACTCTGGGTGGGGCAATTCAGGGTCCACCACCAAGAGTGGCTCGGCAGCAGTACTACTGATTTAGCTGGTCGGGTCCTAAAAGACATAGTTGCTAGACTGGATCTGCAGCAGATGAGTGAGGTAACCAACAAGAAGGAAAAATGTACTTGACCTCATCCTTACCAATCTGCCAGCTGTAAATGCATCTATCTGTGATAGCATTGGTAAGAGCAGGCACCATGTGGAGACAAAGTCCTGCCTTCAGATTGAGAATAACCTCCATGTGTGGCGCCACCACCGTGCTAAATAGGACAGACTTCGAACAGATCCAGTAAGTGGAGACTAGGCATCCATGAGGTGCTATGGGCCATCAAAAGCAGCAAAATTGTACTCCAGCACAATCCATAACTTCATGGCCCAGCATATCCCCCACTCGACCATCATCATCAAGCCAGAGGATCAATCTTGGTGCAACGGAGAGGGCATTAGGGCATGCCAGGAGCAGCACCGGGCAATCTGAAGATGAGGTATCAACTTGGCGAAGCCACCAAACAGGACTACTTGGATGCCAAATAACATAAGCAGCAAATGATAAACAGAGCTAAGCGACCCCACAACTAACGGATCAGATCTAAGCTCTGCAGTCCTGCCACATTCAATCGTGACTGGTCGTGGATGACTAAACAACACAGTGGAATAGGAGGCTCCACAAATATCCTCACCATCAATAATGAAGAGCCCAGCACATCAGTGAAAAAGATAAGGCTGAAGCTTTCGCAGCAGTCTTCAGCCAGAAGTACCAAGTGGATGTTCCTTCTCTGCCTCCTCTGGTGGACCCCAGCATTACAGATACCGGTTGTCAGCCAATTCGATTCACTCCACGTTATATCAAGAAACAGTTGGAGGCACTGGATACTGCAAAGACTAAAGGCCCTGACAACATTCCGGCAATAATACTGAAGACGTGTGCTCCAGAACTTGCCATTACCTTAGCCAAGCTGTTCCAGTACAGTTACAACATAGCATCTACTTGACAATATGGAAAATTGCCCAGGTATGTCCTGTACACAAAAAGTAGGACAAATCCAACTTGGCCAATTACCACACCATCAGTCTACTGTCGACCATCAGTAGAGTGATGGAAGGTATCAATAACAGTGCTATCAAGCTGCACTTGCTCAGCAATAACCTGCTCAGTGATGCCCAGTTTGGCTTCCGCTAGGGTGAGTCAGCTTCTGACCTTATTACAGTCTTGGTTCAAAAGTGGACAAAAGAGTTGAATTCCGGAGGTGAGGTGAGAGTGACAGCCCTTGACATCGAGGCTGCATTTGACCAAGTGTGACATCACAGAACCCTAGCAAACTGAAATCAATGGGTATTGGGGGCAACCACTCCAGTGATTAGTCATACCTGACATATAGGAGGATGGTCGTGGTTGTTTGTGGTCAGTCATCTCAGCTTCAGGTCATCTCTGCAGGAGTTCCTCAGAATAGTATCCCACGCTCAACCATCTTTAGCTGCTTCATCAATTACCTTCCCTCCATCATAAGGTCAGAAGTGGGGATGTTCACTAGTGATTGCACAATATTCAGCAACATTGGTGACTGCTCAGAAACTGAATCAGTCACTGTCCAAACGCAACAAAATCCGGACAATATCCAGGCTTGGGCTGACAAGTGGCAAATAGCATTTGTGCCACACAAATGCCAGGCTTTGACTATCACCAACAAAAGACAATCTAACCACTGCCTCTTGACATTCAATGTTGTTACCATCACTGAATCCCCCAATATCAACATCTTGGGAATTGCCATTGATCAGAAACTCAGCTGGATGCAGGAGTTCCTCAGAATAGTAGTGGCTGCAAGAGCAGGTTGAGGCTAGAAATACTGCGGCGAGTAACTCGTCTCCTGACTTCCCAAAGTCTGCCCACCATCTATAAGGCACAAGTCAGGAGTGTGATGGAATACCCCTCAATTTGCTTGGATGAGTGCAGCTCCAACAACACTCGAAGCTTGACACCATCCAGGACAAAGCAGCCTGCTTTATTGGCACTGCATCCACAAGTATCACTCCCTTCACCACCGATAACTTAGTAGCAGCAGTATGTATTATCTACATGTTGCACAGCAGAAATTCACCAAAGTTCCTCAGAAAGCACCTTTTGAATCCGATGACCATTTTCATCTCGAGGGACAAGGGTATCAGATGTTGGCAGCACCACTAATTTTAAGTTCCGCTACAAACTACTCACTGTCCTGACTTGGAAATATATCATGTTCCTTCACTGTTGCTGGGTCAAAGTTCTGGAATTCCCTCCCTAATGGCATTGTAAGTCAATCCACAGCAGTTGGACTGCAATGGTTCAAGAAGGCAGCACGCCCCCACCTTCTCAAGAGCAACTAGACACTGGCAATAAATGCTGGCCCAGTCAGCAATGCCCACATCCCACAAAAATGAATTTTTAAAAAACTTTCCTGATGAATGCAAGATTAAATTCTTCCATAAAATATCTTTTTTTCAGCAATTTATATTATACTTCAATATTACAACAGATTATATCAGAAACATGGCACTGAATGAAGCCATTTGGCCCACCCAATCGGTACTGAGGTTTATCCTCCACTTGTGCATCCCCTTGCCTTTCCTCATCTAAGTCGATCACTTAAACCCTCAATTACTTTCTTCCTCCAAGAACGTGTCTAGTTTTCCCTTAAAACCGTCCAACTCTCACATTCACAAGATGGCACGGTGGCTCAATGGGTAATGTTACTGCCTCACAGCGACAGACCCTGGTTCGATTCCAGCCTCTGGCAACTGTCTGTGTGGAGTTTGCACATTCTCCTCGTGTCTCCTTGGTTTCCTTCAGGTGCTCCAGTTTCCTTTCACAATCCAAAAATGTGCAGGTTAGGTGATTTGTTCGTGCTAAATTGCCCATAGTGTTCAGGGATGTGTAGGTTAGGTCCATTTGTCAGGGGTAAATTTAGGATAATAGGTAGGGAAATGGTTCTGGGTGGGTTCTTTGGAGGGTTGGTGTGGTATTGTTGGGCTGAAGGGCCTGTTTCCAAACTGTAGGGATTCTAATTCCTCACCACTCTCTGGGCGAGGAAGTTGCTTCTGAATTCCCATTTCTTGGTGACTATGTTGTATCAACAGCCTCTACTTCTGCTCATCCCCACATTCTTTCTGTATCCATTCTGTCAAAACCTGATGATGCTTGCTTGCTTTCACCATTTTTTTTTTGTTTCGATTATTCCTTACTGAGAGAATGCTCTGTGCTGCATGTGTAATTTCTTTTTCTCTTACCTTCCTGCCTCCTTTCTCCTACTTACTTTTTTTTTCCTTCCATCCACTCCCCAAAATTCTGCCAAGCTGTTCCCATGGCTGATATATCTGAACCTTGTGAGGATTCATGTTGAAAATTTGTGTTCAATCTTTAGATTCTGACATGGTCTCTTTCGATGGGAACAGTTCTCTGAGCTACCAATTCCAGGATGAAAATACTCGCTCACTCTTCGACTCCATCTCATTCAACTTCAAAACCATGGCTCAGGACGGACTTCTCCTACACAGTGAGGGTGAAGAGGGAGATTATATCACGGTGGAGCTCCAGGGAGCAAAGCTTCTGTTTCACATTAATTTAGGTATTTAATCTGGGGTATTGCACCATTTAACAAGCTCATTGCTGATGTCAGTAACTGCAGTAATGACTGTGTTTGCCCATTAACATCAAGAAGCAAAGCAGAGAAAAAGCTGAATCAAGCACATTGCAAGTTCCAGACCCTATTACCAGACTTAAGGAATGATGTGAATTAGACTGTGATATTGCACTTGAACAGTATGAATTACAAACCTGGGACACACTGGGGACGGGAATGGATAAGTTACTTATTGGTAACTGCAAGACCTGACTAATGATGTGGGGACTGAGTTCAAATCCTATTGCAGCAGCTGGGGAATTCAGTTACTTAAATCTGGAATAAAAAGTTAGTATCAGTAAAATGATCTGGAAATAACTGAATTATCATAAAATCTCAAGTGGATCAAGAATGTTTTTCAGGGAATGAAATCTCTGGCCAATGTTATAAATCACAGTAACACTTCTGTTGGGCACCAAAAATTTGACTTCTTTCTTCCCAGAATTTGGTTGGAAGAAATTTCGATTCTCCCAGTACTGGATGTAGGACAGTTGGGAGACAGCGGAGAGCTAGAGGAAGGTGGTTGTAAGACAGGAAATAACTGAATTTTCATTAAAAGTCTTAAGCAGCTCTGATGCAGGGTCACTGGACCTGAAATGTTAACTCTGTTTCTTTCTCCACAGATGCAGCCAGACTTGCTGAGTTTCTCAAACACTTTTTTTTTGGTGGCGAGACAAAATTGGGTTTTGTTAATGCAGTGTATGGATGAGGAATAGAAGGGGCCAAGGATAGATCGTTGAGACAGGTTGAGGTGATATTGCAGGAGCAGGAAGAGAATCCACTTTGGGGGGGATTACAGCAGAGGCTAATGGGACAGATGAGAAAGAAAATCTGATTATTGCAGATCCCTCACCCACCATGGAGCTGGATATATGAGAGAGGTCTGTAAGGAGATGATGGGAGCAATCGTGCCCAAGCTTGCAGACAGGTAGAGAGAATCAAGAGGGAGAATTAGTATAATGTATAAACAATCTTGCAAAATGTCCAGATTACAGAGGAAGAAGTACTGGATGTTTTGAAACAGTTAAAAGTGGATAAATCCCCAGGACTCTGTGGGACGCTAGAGAAGTGATTGCTGGGCCTCTTGCTGAGGAATTTGTATCGTCGATAGTCACAGGTGAAGTGCCGGAAGACTGGAGGTTGGGAAACGTGATGCCACTGTTTAAGAAGGGCGGTAAAGACAAGCCAGGGAACCATAGACCGATGAGCCTGACCTCAGTGGTGGGCAAGTTGTTGGAGGGAATCCTGAGGGACAGGATGTACATATATTTGGAAAGGCAAGGGCTGATTCGGGATAGTCAACATGGCTTTGCGCGTGGGAAATCATGTCTCACAAACTTGATTGAGTTTTTTGAAGAAGTAACAATGAGGATTGATGAGGGCAGAGCAGTAGATGTGATATATATGGACTTCAGTAAGGCATTCGACAAGGTTACCCATGGGAGACTGATTAGCAAGGTTAGATCTCATGGAATACAAGGAGAACTAGCCATTTGGATACAGAACTGGCTCAAAGGTAGAAGACAGAGGGTGGTGG
>NC_057740.1:45387289-45410694 GCF_004010195.1 Chiloscyllium plagiosum
ACAAAATTATGAGGGGCATGGATAGGATAAATAGGCAAAGTCTTTTCCCTGGGGTCGGGGAATCCAGAACTAGAGGGCATGGGTTTAGGGTGAGAGAGGAAAGATATAAAAGAGACCTAAGGGGCAACCTTTTCACGCAGAGGGTGGTACATGTATTGAATGAGCTGCCAGAGGATGTGGTGGGGGCTGGTACAATTGCAACATTTAAGAGGCATTTGGATGGGTTTATGAATAGGAAGGGTTTGGAGGGATATGGGCTGGGTGCTGGCAGGTGGGACTAGATTGGGTTGGGATATTTGGTTGGCATAGACGGGTTGGGCCGAAGGGTCTGTTTCCATGCTGTACATCTCTATGACTCTATAATAAAACTGGGCACACAACTCAATATCAACCAAGTTAAAAATCACACAATACCAGGTTATAGTCCAACAGGTTAATTGGAAACACACTAGCTTTCGGAGCGACGCTCCTTCATCAGGTGATTGTCACCTGTTAAACCTGTTGGACTTATAACCTGGTGTTGTGTGATTTTTAACTTTGTACACCCCAGTCCAACACCGGCATCTCCAAATCATGACAATATCAACCAAGGTATTGAGATTCACCTGAAGACTCGAGTAAATATTGGGAGGGCTGGCCCGCAGAATAGTCAAGTAAAAGCCTGACTTTGTCACTATTATCTGAATCGTAAAGGATCAGCTCTCGGCACAGAGGAAGCCGGTTGTGGCTGTTGGACGTCAGTCATCTCACCTCCAGGACATCTCTGCAGGAGTTCCTCAATAGTGTCCTAGGCCCAACCATCTTCAGTTGCTTCATCAATGACCTTCCCTCCATCATAGCTTAAAAGTGGGGACGTTCGCCAATGATTGCACAATGTTCAGCACCATTTGCAATTCATGAGATACGGAAGCAGTCCATGTCCAAATGCAACAACACCCCTGGAATATATCCAGGTTTAGGCTGACAAGTAGTAAGTTACATTTATGCCACACAAATGCCAGGCTATGACCATCACCAATAAGTGATAATCTGACTGCTGCCCATTGACATTCAATAGTGTTACCATCATTGAATCCTTCACTATCAAGAGCCTGGGGGTTATCATTGACCAGAAACTCAACTGAGCTCATCACAGTACATGGTTGATCAGATGGGTCAGTGGCTGATGAATGGCAGATGGAATTTAATTTAGATTAATGTGAGGTGCTTCACTTTGGAAAGGCAAATTGGAGGAGGGCTTACACACTTAATGGTAAGGTCTTAAGGAATGTTGCTGAACAAAGTGACCTTGGAGTGCTGTTTCTTGAAAGTGGAGTTGCAGGTAGATAGGATAGTAAAGAAGGTGTTTGGTATGCTTTCCTTTATTGATCAGAGTAATGAGTATAGGTGTTGGGAGATCATGTTGTGACTGTACAGGACATTGGTTAGGCCACTTTTGGAATATTGTGTGCAAGTGTGGTCTCCCTTCTATTGGAAGGATGTTGTGAAACCTGAAAGGGTTCAGAAAAATTTACAAGGATGTTGCCAGGGTTGGAAGATTTGAGCTATAGGGAGAGGCTGAATAGGCAGGGGCTGTTTTCTCTGGAGTGTCAGAGGATGAGGTTTATAGAAACATGAGAGGCATGGATAGAGTAAATAGCCATGGTCTTTTCCCTTGGTTAGGGGAGTCCAGACTTAGAGGACATAGGTTTAGGGTGAGAGGGGAAAGATATAAAAGAGATCTAAGAGGCAACTTTTTCCACACAGAGGTTGGTGCGTGTGTGGAGTGGATGGATATATGAATAGGAAGGGTTCAGAAGGATATGGGTCAAATGCTGGAAAATGGGATTGGATGAGGTGAGGATATCTGGTCAGCATTGACTAGTTGGACTGAAGGGTCTGTTTGCGTGCTGTACATCTCTGAGTTTATGACATAAAGACAGTTGTTATAAGAGCAGGTCAGAGGCTAGGAATACTGCGACGAGTAACACATTTGTCTCCCCAAAATGTCCATTATCTACAGGGCACAAATCAGGACTCTGATCGAATATTTCCCACTTGCCTAGATGAGTGCAGCCCCAACACAACACTCAAGAAGCTCAACACCATTCAGGACAAAGCAGCACACTTTATTGGCATGATGTCCAACACCTTCAGCGTTTCCTCCCTTCACCATCAATGTTTCGTAACAGCAATGTGTACCATTTACACAATGCCCTGCAGAAATCCACCAAGATTCCTTTAACAGCACCTTCTAAACTTGTAATCTCTACCATTCAAAAGACAAGGACCGCAGATATGTGGAAACACCACCATTTGCAACTTTACCTCCAAGCCATTCACCATCCAGATTTGGAAATATATTGCCGCTTCTTCAGTGTCACTGGGTCAAAATGGAGGCATAGAGATATACAGCACGGAAACAGATCCTTCGATCCAACTCGTCCATGCCGACCAGATATCCCCCAAGCACCTTCTTCACTATCCTATCTACCTGCGACTCTACTTTTGAGGAACTATGAATCTGTAATCCAAGGTCTCTTTGTTTAGCAACACTCTCCAGGGCCTTACCATTACGTGTATAAGTCCTGCTCTGATTTACTTTTCCAAAATGCTGCTCCTCTCATTTATCTAAATTAAATTCCATCTGCCACTCCTCAGCCCAAATTACCCATCTGATCAAGATCCCATTGTAATCTGAGGTAACTTTCTTTGTTGTCCACTACTTATGGGCGGCACCGTGGCAGTGGTTAGCACTGCTGCCTCACAGTGCCAGAGACCCAGGTTCAATTCCTGCCTCAGGCGACTCTCTGTGTGGAGTTTGCACATTCTCCCTGTGTTTGCGTGGGTTTCCTCCGGGTGCTCCGGTTTCCTCTCAATCCAAAAATGTGCAGTTTAGGTGAATTGGCCATGCTAAATTGCCCGTAGTGTTAAGTGAAGGGGTAAATGTAATGGAATTGGTCTGGGTGGGTTACACTTCGGCAGGTAGGTATTGACTTGTTGGGCTGAAGGGCCTGTTTCCACACTGTAAGTAATCTAATCTAATCTAATCTCCAATATTGGTATTATCTGCAAACTTACAAACTATACCTCCTACATTCACATCCAAATCATTTATATAAATGACAAAAAGCAGTGGTCCCAGCACCAATCCTTGTGATACACCACTGGTCACAGGTCTGCAGTCTGAAAAGCAACCCTCCACCACCAACCTCTGTCTTCTACCTTTGAGCCAGTTCTGTATCCAAATGGCTAGTTCTCCCTGTATTCCATGAGACCTAACCTTGCTAAACAGTCTCCCATGAGGAACCTTGTTGAACACTTTACTGAAGTCCATATATATCACGTCTACCATTCTGCCCTCATTCATCCTCTTTGTTACTTATTGAAAAAGCTCAATCAAGTTTGTGAGACATGATTTCCTGTGCACAAAGCCATGCTGACTATCCCTAAACATTCCTCGCCTTTCCAAATACATCTAAATCCTGTCTCTCAGGATTCCCTCCAACAACTTGCCCACCACTGACGTCAGGCTCACCAGTTCATAGGTCCCTGGCTTTTCCTTACCACCTTCCTTAAATAGTGGTGCCATATTAGCCACTCCCCAGTCTTCTAGCACCTCACATGTGACTATTGATGATACAAATATCTCAGCAAGAGGACCAGTAATCACTTCCCTTGCTTCCCAAAGGGTTCGACGGTGCACCTGATCAGGTCCTGGGGATTTATCCACTTTAAATATTTCAAGACGTCTAGCTGCACCTCCTCCATTATATGGATATTTTTCAACATGTCACCATCTATTTCCCCACATTCTATACCCCCCTGTCTTTTTCCACAGTAAACACTGATGCAAAATACTTGTTTAGTATCTCCTGCGGCTCCGCACATAGGCTGCCTTGCTGATCTTTGAGGGGCCTTATTCTCTCTCTAGTTATCCTTTTGTCCATAATGTATTATAAAATCCCTTTGGATTCTCTTTAACCCTGTTGCCAAAGCTATCTCATGTGTCCTTTTTGCCCTCCTGATTTCCCTCTTAAGTATATTCCTACTGCCTTTATACTTTTCTCAGGATTCACTCGGTCTCTCCTGTCTAAACTTGTCATATGCTTCCTTCTTTTTTTTAAACAAAACCTCAATTTCTCTAGTCATCAAGCATTCCCTACACCTACCAGCCTTTCCTTTCACCCTAACGGGAATGTGCTGTCTCTGGACTCTCATTATCTCATTTTTGAAGGCTTCCCATTTTCCAGCTGTCCCCTTATTTGCGAATATCTGCCCCTAATCAGCTTTTGAAAGTTCTTGCCTCATACCATCAAAATTAGCCTTTCTCCAATTTAGAATTTCAACTTTTAGATCTGGTCTATCCTTTTTGTTCAATATTTTGAAGCTAATAGAATTAAGATCGCTGGCCTCAAAGTGCTCCCCCACTGAGACCTCAAGTCACGTTCCCTGCCTTAGTTCCCAAGAGTAGGTCAAGTTTTGCACCTTCTCTAGTAGGTACATCCACATACTGAAACAGAAAATTTTGTTGTACACACTTAAAAAATTCCTCTCCATCTAAACCCTTAACACTATGGCAGTCCCAGTCTATGTTTGGAAAGTTAAAATCCCCTACCATAACCACCTTATTCTTGCAGATATCTGAAACCCCCTTACAAATGTGTTTCTCAATTTTCTGCTGATCATTATGGGGACTATACTACAAGCCCTATAAGGTGATCATCCCTTTTTTATTTCTCAGTTCCATGTGATGTATTCCCAGGAATATTCACCCTAAGTACAGCAGTAATACTATCCCTTATCAAATACGCCCCGTCCTCTCTTGCCCTCTCTTCAATCCTTCCTTTAGCATTTGTATTCTGGAAAATTAAGCTGCCAGTCCTGTCCATCCCTGTGCCATGTTTCTTTAATTGCTATGATATCCCAGTCCCATGTTCCTAACCATGCCCTGAGTTCATCTGCCTTCCCTGCTAGTCCTCTTGCATGGAAGTGAATGCAGTTTAATTTATCAGTCGTACTTTGTTGTCTGCTCTGTACCTTCCTGCCCTGACTGTTTGACTCACTCCCTTTCCCAACTGTACCAGTGTCAGATTGATTCGGAGATGCCGGTGTTGGACTGGGGTGGGAGATCATATTGTCTAGCTATCACCATTGTTAACAGCTAACCCGAGAATGTAACTTTTTTTAAAAAAAGGGTTTTGTGATTTACAATGAAAGCAGTGAAACTATCACTGTATTCTAACAGATGAAAGGCTTAACAGACAATCAATTTTTCAATGTATAATTTCAGTTACATCACAATGCAAATTTTTGCTATAAATTCTGTGTTATGATCGAGCCCTCCACGATCACCTGATGAAGGAGCGTCGCTCTGAAAGCTAGTGTGCTTCCAATTAAACCTGTTGGACTATAACCTGGTGTTGTGTGATTTTTAACAGTGTCAGATTGATCTCTTTCCTCATTTCCCTGATTTGGAGATGCCGGTGTTGGACTGGGGTGTACAAAGTTAAAAATCACACAACACCAGGTTATAGTCCAACAGGTTTAATTGGAAGCACACTAGCTTTCGGAGCGACGCTCCTTCATCAGGTGATAGTGGAGGGCTCGATCGTAACACAGAATTTATAGCAAAAATTTGCAGTGTGATGTAACTGAAATTATACATAGAAAAATTGATTGTTAAGCCTTTCATCTGTTAGAATACAGTGATAGTTTCACTTCTTTCATGTGTAAATCACAAAACCTTTTTATTAAAAGTTGCATTCTCTGGTTAGCTATCACCATTAACAATGGTGATAGCTAGACAATATGTTGAAGGTGTTAGCACCCTGCTGCTCGTCGGATGCTGCCTGAATTGCTGTGCTCTTCCAGCATCACTGATCCAGAGTCTGGTTTCCAGCATCTGCAGTCATTGTTTTTACCAAGTTCTCTGTCTATGACCTGATATTTAGATTGATTCCAATCTAAAAAGTGAAATAACAGTTTTACATATATTCATGCAGTTTTTGAGCAAAGTGCAATGTAACTGCAAGAACAAAGACCCACATGCACACACATATTTTGTGGGGTGAATTTGTACCTCCAGAGTTACATTGCACTTTGCTCAAAAACTGCATACATTCATGTAGAACTCTGAGCTCAAAAACTGCATGAATTTATGTAAAACTCTGTTATCTCACTTTTTAGATTAGAATCAATCTAAACATCAAGTCATACACAGAGAACACAGGGAGCTAACACCTTCAACATATTGTCTAGCTATCATCATTGTTAACAGCTAACCCGAGAATGCAACTTTAAAAAAAAGGCTTTGTGATTTACACGTGAAAGAAGTGAAACTACCACTGTATTCTAACAGATGAAAGGCTTAACAATCAATTTTTCTATGTATAATTTCAGTTACATCACACTGCAAATTTTGCTATAAATTCTGTTACGATCGAGCCCTCCACTATCACCTGATGAAGGAGCGTTGCTCCGAAAGCTAGTGTGCTTCCAAGTAAACCTGTTGGACTATAACCTGGTGTTGTGTGATTTTTAACCTCATTTCCCTGGGTATCCCCCCCCCCCCCCTCCCCCACACCTTATTAGTTTAAATCCTCCTGAGCAGCCCTAGCAAATCTCCCTGCCTATATATTAGTCCCCTTCCAATTCAGTTGCAATCCATCCTTCTATCCCAGAAGAGATTCCATTGATCCAAAAATGTGAACCACCCCCTTCACCAGCTCCTCATCCATGCATTCATCTGCTCTATATTCCTACCCTCACTAGCTCATAGCATCCAGATACTACTTCCCTCAAGAACCTCCTTTTTAAATTCCTGCCAAACTTTCTATAATCTCCCTTCAGAATCTCATCCTTTTCCCTTCCTATGTCATTGGTTCAATGTGTACAATGACTCCCTGCTGGTCCTTCCCCCTTTGAGAACATTCTACACCCTGTCTGAGACATCCTTGATCCTGGCACCAGGGAGGTAACACACCCATCTTTTTTTTCACTGCTTGCTTCAGAAACGTCTGTCAGTGCCTCTGACTAGAGAGTCCCCATATCACAATTGATCGCTTGGAATCTGATGTACTCCGCATTGCATTAGAACCTGTTTTGATACCAGAAACTTGGCTGTTCATGCTACATTTCCGACAGTCCATCATCTCCTACATTTTCCAAAACCACGTACTTGTTTAAAATGTGGATAGCCACAGAAGACTCCTGCACTACCTGCCTATCCCTCCTACCTTTCCTGGAGTTAACTCATCTACCTGACTGTTTCTGCAGCTTTTCTCCCTTCCTATAACTGCTATCCATCACATCCCCTAGCTCTTGTAAATTCCTCATTGCCTCTAACTGCCGCTCTAACAGATCCATGCAATCCAATAGGATTCACAACCAAACACATTAATTGCAGATGTAATTATCAGTAACATGGAAACTTTCCGTAAACTCCCACATCTGATAGGAAGAACATATAACTCAATTAAAGGCCATCTTTGCTCCTTCACAATCTACAGACCCTGAAAGTTGCACCGTCGTTTTACCCTGAAACAATGCTCCAGACTAACTTAGTACTTATGATTTATACCTTTTAAAAGTTAATCAAGAGACTGATTTCAATTAAACATATAATCAAGAATCCACTCTATTCAGTACTGCAGATTGCAGGTTGAATTCCCTCCCTAATGGCATTGTGGGTCTCCCTACAGCATGTGAACTGCAGTGTTCAAGAAGACAGATCACCACCACCTTCTGATTCATAGTTAGAGACGAGCAATATCTGTTAGTCTTGTCAGTGATGCCAATCTATTAGGAATTATTTAAAAAGGAAATTATAGTAGTTCAAGCATGTTGCTAATCACAGGTCACTTTACAGAGCTATTGATGTACTGTTCTGTGTTCCTGGTATTCCCTGTGCAGGCAGCAGCAATATCCATTCAGTGAGTGGAGAGACTTCCATCACATTGGGCAGTTTACTCGATGACCAGCACTGGCACATGGTCCTCATTGAGCGCTATGGACAGGACATTAATATCACTCTCGATGGTCATGTTGAACGTCTTCTCACAAATGGTGACTTTGATCACCTAGATTTGAATTCTCTGGTAAGCTGGTTTGACAATTAGAACTGTCACCAAGTGGCATGCTTGGCTGAAATCTTCTGAATTGTTAAAAAATATTTAACTCTGTTACAAATTTAAGTTAAACATTTCCGTTTCCTGTTGAATTTGTATTTGTTATTTGGTTATGGTTTAATTGTTGCAGCATTTACTGCTTAATTTTTTGTTATGAGCATTTGTGAGTCTTACACTCTTCAATGTGGCATCTCTTGAGGAGTGACCAGAACTGGTTTTATTCTGTTGAGCGAATCCATAGTTTAGTCAATAGCTCAGTGTTATAGAGCAATGTCTCACTCACCTGATTTTATGTTGCCTTTGTTTCAGATTGTTTTCGGTGGATTGAATACCACAGAGAGACTGAGACTGGTCGACAAGCCAAACTTCCAGGGCTGTATGGAGAACATTATGTACAACAACATCAGTATCATCGACCTGGCGAGAGCAAGATATTCACAAACACAGACGCTGGTAGGGAACAGCAAAAACAAATCTGCACCGTTGGAGGGTCAGTATTCATAGAATAAGACCATAAGACTATAAGTATAGGAGCAGAATTAGCCCATTCAGCCCATCAAGTCTACTATGCCATTCAATCATGGCTGATGTGTTTCTTAACCCTATGCTCCTGTAACCCTTGATCCACTTACCAATCAAGAACCTATATATTTCTGTCTTAAGTACACTCAATGTTTTAGTCTCCACAGCCCTCTGCAGCAGTGAGTTCCACAGATAAACCATCCTCTGCCTGAAAATGTTTCTCCTCATCTCAGTTCTAAAGGGTCATCCCTTCATTCTGAGGCTGTACCTTTGGATCCGAGTTTTTCCTACTAATGGAAACAGCTTCTCCACGTCCTGTCTATCCAGGCTTCTCCGTATTCTGTAAATTTCAATCAGCATTTATCAATATTAAACCCTACCTACCACACCTCAGCTCATTGGCCCATCTGATCAAGATCCTGTTATAATCTGAGATCACCTTCTTCGCTGTCCACTACACCTCCAATTTTGGTGTCACCTGCAAACTTACTAACTCTACCTCTTATGCGTACATCAAATCATTTATATAAATAATGAAAAGTAGTGGTGGTTGCTCATATTCCCTCTTTTCTTTCAGAAGATCATAAGATTATATAGTACATCAAATTTGTGTCAATGAAAACTGCTGTAAATCTGCAGTAGTGCCACTTTCCAGTACTAGGCCAATAGCCTTGAATATTATGACATTTCAAGTGCTCATTCAAGTTTTTGAGAGGACCTGTTTCAACTCCTCTCCTAGGCAGTGCATTGCAGACTCCTACCACGTTCTGGCTAGGAATCCTCAAATCTCCTCTAAACCTCCAGCCTTGAACCTCAACCACGTTGTCTCTCAGCCTTCGGTGTTCTGAAGAAAACAACTCATGTTTATCCAGTCTCTCTCCCAGGTAACATCCTGTGCACCCCATCCAGTGCAATCACATCCTTCTCATTGCACGGTGACAGAACTGCACCGGGTCCTCCAGCCTAAGCAAAGTCCTGTACAGCTCAAACATAACCTCCCTGCTCTTGGGGAACAGTGAGGGTGACACTGTCTAAGGGTCATTAGTGAGGGAATGCTGCCCTGTCAGACCTTCAGTGCTGAAGGATTGCTGCACTGTCGGAGGGTCAGGGCTGAGGGAGTGCTGCACTGTCGGAGCGTCAGGGCTGAGGGAAGGTCAATCGGATCTGAGGGGTCGAGTGGATGTCAGACCTCAGGCACCGAGTCGTGATTCGGGCCAACTACCTGAGAGGGAGTCACCAGAGTACAGAGAGACAGCAATGAAGTAGCAATTTTTGTGCTGAAAAGAATGAAGTGGACAGAAGCTCCCATCCTAACGAACATATCTGTATTTTTGTAAGAACTGTGATGAGTTTTGTCAAGTATTTTCTGTTTCTGTTTCAGATCTTCAGCATGTGTAGTTCTTTGTTTAATATTAGATCGATCAACCCTCTGGGCACAGGCAGTAATCACTGCTGTTTTTTTATGTAGTTTGCCAATCCTGCAATTTCCCTCCTTCATGTTAGAGGCTGTGAAATATTCAAGTTAACATTTAGATTTAATTCACCAGAAATATAAATGATGTGGACATGACACTGTCAAAGTAATGTCAGTATTTGCTAACACCAAACTGGGAGCTGGAGCACAAGGATGGCCTCCAGGACCTCTGCTTCTTCCTCTCCAACAGACCCATCCAGTCCCCCTCCACCAATACCCTCCTCCACCTCACCAAACAAGTCTTCATCCTCAACAACTTTTCCTTTAATTCCTCCGATTTCCTCCAAATCGAAGGGAGTGGGCATGGGCACCCAAATGGGCCTTAGGTATGCCTGCCTCTTTGTTGGCTATATTGAACAGTCCCTCTTCAGTACCTACACAGACACTGTGCCCCAACTCTTCCACCGTTACATCAATGACTGCATCTGTACACATCCTGCACCCGAGCTGAACTGGAGCAGTTCATCGACTTCGCCCACAACTTCCACCCAGCCTTCAAATTCACTTGGTCCATCCTGGACACCTCCTTCCCCTTTTTTGACCTCTCCATTTCCATCTCCAGCAACAGTCTCCAGACGGACATTTACCACAAACCTGGACTGGCATAACTACCTGGACTACACCACCTCTAACCCAGTATCCTGCAAAAACTCAACATTGAATTTTCCAATTTTAAATCATCTCCCTTCCCATTCTCCGAATTCCTTCCCAGCCCCTCCCCCTCCCTTCCACTCTTCCCTGCCACCAACCGGATTTATTCAGTCCATTATCCAACCAGGTCGTACCCTCTACCTGTCTTCACCTATCCACACTAGATCACCCTGCCCCCACCACACCCCCCACCTCCACCCCCAGTCCTGAAGATGGGTTACACCTGAAACATCAATTTCTCGGGCGGCATGGTGGCACAGTGGTTAGCACTGCTGCCTCACAGCGCCAGAGACCCAGGTTCAATTCCCACCTCAGGCAACTGTCTGCGTGGAGTTTGCACATTCTCCCTGTGTCTGCGTGGGTTTCCTTTGGGTGCTCAGGTTTCCTCCCACAGTCCAAAAATGTGCAGGTTAGGTGAATTGACCATGCTAAATTGCCCGCAGTGTTAGGTGAAGGGGGTAAATGTAGAGGAGTGGGTCGCTCTTCGGAAGGTCAGTGTGGACTTGTTGGGCCAAAGGGCCTGTTTCCACACTGTAAGTAATGTAATCTAATCTAAATTGCCCATAGTGTTCAGGGATGTGTAGGTTAGGTGCATTAGTCAGAGGTAAATGTAGGATAATAGGGTAGGGGAATGGGTCTGGGTGGGTTACTTTTCGGAGGGTCGGTGTGGACTTGATGGCCCAAGTGGCCTGTTTCCACACTGTAGGGGGTTCTAGGATTCACCTCCTGATGCTGCCTGGTTTGCCGTGTTCTTCCAGCCTCCTGTTTGTCTACTTTGGATTCCAGCATGTGCAGTTTTTCTGTCTCTACATATAGTTAAGACAGGCAGTAAATGAGGTAGTATTCACATTGTTTATTTAAATTTATTCAGAAGTAGCAGTTTAGATCTGATCTATTAATAAGCTGCAAAGGTATATCATTATGTTTATTGATTGTGGATCACTGAGACCAGACCAGGAATGGACAAATCGTGCACAGTCTGTTGGGCCCAGTGTCTTATGAAAGCAACATCCTACTCTTGTTAGCTGATGTTCAAGAACTCTCTCGGGGTCTTCCTTCATCTTTCCAGCTCCATCCTCCATCTGAAGAAGCTGGCTGCCAAGTTAGCTCTGCCCCTGCCTCCAAGCAGTTGTTAATAAACTTTCTTCCCGGGGCTGGCAGTTCACTAGTGTGACAATCCCCTCTGTCCAACGAATGCAGGAGAGCAGTCAGGATGGTCAGCTCCCTCCATCCATTCTCAGCTCGAGGTCAAACTTTAAACTCGAGGTTCATTTTAAACATTCCATCGATAATAGGGATTCCTGATGAAGGGCTTTTGCCCGAAATGTCGATTTTCCTGCTCCTGGGATGCTGCCTGACCTGCTGTGCTTTTCCAGCGCAACTCTAATCACCAGCATCTGCAGTACCCACTTTCACTTAGTTGACAATTAGCTCCCTAGTGTCAATCAGGAATACAGGGACTTTGGTCCAGTGGAATACAACTATTGTGAACTTTCTCTTTACCTCATCTTGGGCCAGGCATAATGTAGATTCACACTGATGCCACTACTGGGTGTTTTATGGCTATGGAAGAGATTTGGATAAGCAATTACTGCATTTGTTCCAGTGGAGGTGATAAGGTGAAATGTATCAGAGCTTTCTAGGTTATTTTTGAGACAGTCTGAGAAAGCATTTTGTGAAGGATCATCTTCACCAGCTGGTGAATTGAGATAGACATGAGGCAATGTGAGGAGGAGAAGGGGCAGGAAATTTTACAAGCAGTTATTATACAATGTAATGCTTTGTCACACACAGGTATGTCTTTGAGGTGATGACAGAAAACTCCTGGTAAAGAGATGGAGAGTTTGGGAACAGAGAATGAAAAAGATTAGAGAGTAAATGATCTGGTGTAGCATTAACACCAGTGCAGGGATAATGGGCTAACTGGCTCCTGTGTTGTATATGCCGTTCCATATTTTCCAAAAGAGTCAGTGTAAATTGAAGTTTAAAAGACCACATTTGGATTTGCAGAGAACAGCTTTGTTGTTAGATCTAAGGTTCTGTCATTAATCTTTGTGTTTTTTCAATCCTTCAAACAGGGTAATATACGTTTTTACTGCCGTGAATTCCTGTACAAGGATAGGCCATTCTATCCCATAACCTTCGCAACGCAAGCCAGCTTTATCCAAGTACCAGGAATACCAATGCAGAACCAGCTATCTGTCAACTTCAGTTTCCGATCTTTAGACACAAGTGGTCTGCTTCTTTTCAGCAACTTTTCTGAGGGTCTTGGCTGGCTGGAGATGGGTTTAAGTGAAGGACAAATCAACATCTCATTCCAACAAACTGGCAAGAAAAGACTGGAGTTTGCTGCAGGTACAGCATTTAGAAAAGTCCCCCATGTTTTCTGAAATAAGATCTGAAAGTTTTGGAGAAACTCACCGGGTCCGGCAACATCTGTGGAGAGAGAAAAACGAAGTTAATATTTTCCGTTCAGTGAGATTCTTCTTCAGAACTACCCTATTTTTCTTTTCTGTCTCAGTGGGCCAGTCACTGGGTCTCAATGCTGCCATCTTGCGGTATCTGATTATGGAACTGGAGCAATTGTGAGGAATTTTCTAAACCGCCTCCTAATGCTGTTTAATAACCTTAGCTGGAAAGTGTGATTCTGTGATACAAGTGTTTTTACATGTACCCCTCTGATACTTTGCTGAAACAAGAGTGTGAATAGTGGGCTATGGGTTAAGGTTCTGAGTTACACAAAGTCAGTGGTCAGGGAAAGAGCAATGATTGTTTGTTTCGTACTTGAGCTGATTGTTTATTTTGAATTTTGACTAGCATGCTGATGTGTGGAATGGAGGAGTGAATACCAGTTTTATAGTGTTCTTCAGTTACTTGGCTCTCTCTTTGCTTAACTAGGTTCGAACTTGACTGATGGACACTGGCACTCAGTTCAGCTGCTGGCCCGAATGGACTCTGTTATTGTTGTCATTGATGAGAGGGAGGATGCACCGATACGGATCAACCATGCTTTACGGGTGCAGACTGGTGATCAGTACTACTTTGGAGGTGCGTGTTTCATTTTCTTTTATCAATTCCTTTACTAACGTTTTCTTTAATGGATAAATAACATTTGTGCCACGCTGGTACCAGGTAATAACCAACAAGAGAGAATTCAAGGCTTGTGTAAAGATTTGTAGCTTGGGTGCCAGTTATTGTGGGTATGTTAGCCGAGCTGGGAAGTTGACTTGCGGACGTTTCGTCCCCTGTCTAGGTGACATCTTCAGTGCTTAGGAATCTCCTGTGAACTGCTGCTATATTGTGTCTTCTGGAACTTAATTGCCATGTGCAAGACTAACTTAGTTTACAGGATTCCAAAGACTAGCCACTAAACACCATACAAGCTGTCCCTAGTAGCCATATATTTAGATGACGAGAACTACAAATTCGACTGGGACAACATAACGATCTTGGGACAAGCTAAACATAGGACAGCCAGAGAATTTCGAGAAGCATGGCATTTAGCCACAGACTCCATCAACAAGTGCATTGACCCAGACTCAATAAACTGGCCACTACAACGAATTACAACCAGAAGCAGCAGAAATGGAGTCAGATAAATTCCAGAAGATGCAGTACAATAGCACTTCACAGGAGTCTCCAAAGCATTGAAGATGTCACCTAGGCAGTGGATGAAATGTCTGCAAATCAACTTCCCAGCTCAGTGAACATACCCACAACAATGAAAACGAGAGAATTTAACCTTTACTCTTTGATATTCAATGGCATTACCATTGCTGAATCCCCTACCGTCAACATCCTGGGGTTACCAGCGACCAGAAACTGGACTAGCCAAATTAATACAGTGGCTACAAGAGGCTAGGAATTCCACAATGAGTAACTCTCCTTCTGATTCCTTCAAGCCTGTCCACCATCTACAAGACACAGCTCACGAGTGTGATGGAATACTCCTCACTTGCCTGCATGGATGCAGCTCCCACACACTCAAGAAGCTTGACACCATCCAGGACAAAGTAGTCCACTTGATTGGCACACATGCGCAAATATTCACTCCCTCCAACACCAATGCTCAGTAGCAGCAATGTTTACTATCTTGAAGATGCACGACAGAAATTCACCAAAGATACACAGACAGCACCTTCCAAATCCATGGGCTCAACCTTCTAGGAGGACAAAGGCAGCAGGTACATGCAGATACCATCAACTGCAAGTTCCCCTCCAAGCCACTCCCCATCCTGACTTCGAAATATGTCGCCGATCCTTCAGCATTGCTGGGTCAAAATCCTAGAATACCTTCCCTAATGCCATTGTGGGTCTACCTACTGCACATGGACTGCAGAGTTTCTAGAAGGCAGCTCACCACCACCTTCTCAAGGGGCAATTAGGGATGGGCAATAAATGGTTACCTCAAAAGCAAAAAAAGCACTGGGAGTCAAGGTGATGTGTTTGATCTAGCAGATTTCAACAGTAACCCAACATGAATGTTCCAAGTTGCAGAGAATTATTCGTAATTTGTGAAACTGGCCGCCAGCCCAACTTTAGTTCCATATGCCTTTTCTGTCTCGACATCTCTTTATCCCACCTCTCTCATTACAACCCCCTCTGTTACTTCAACAGCAAAAAAAAGTAAAGTTAGTTACACGTTTGTTTCCTTAAGAAAAACCAGTATGGATTTTTAAAATAAAACCTACATTTGTCCAGGACTATTAACTTTGTGTTGAATTATCATTTCTAGAAGTTCCCTCAGTACTGTGCTTAAACTGACTGGCCTGTAATTGCTGTCCTTATTTTTACACCTTTTTCTGAATAAGGGTGCAACATTTCAAGTACGTAGTCTCTTGACACTGCCCCTCAGTCTAAGAAAAACTGAATTATAACCAATACCTTGGTAATTTCCACTCGCACTTCCCTCAGTATCCACGGAGATTACCAGTCCAATTGGTAAATGACTACATTTACGTTCAGTACTCTCAGTTTGAAATCGAAACATTATTCTTGAAATCAAAATGAAATGCTTCATTTTACCTAGACAATCCATCACTGATTATTAATTAACTCTGTTTCGTTACACCAGAAGGGATTGAAAATAAGACAATTGTAAATGCTGTATTTATTCTGTCCTATTATTTCATAATTTTAAATATCTCTATCAAGCGGCAATTGGATAGGTACATGGATAGGTGCTTAAGCTAGGACAAATGTTCGGCACAACATCGTGGGCCGAAGGGTCTGTTCTGTGCTGTATTGTTCTATGTTCTATAAATTACTTCATAGTTTCCTCTTGTAACAAAAATAGTCCCAATTTTCCAAGTCATTTTGTTCCAGTCAAACTCCATTTCAGCTCTCTCCCTAAAACATTAGAATCCTTTCGATAGTCTGGATTCCACAACTGCATCCAGTCACTAATTTGCTAAGGTATATGCACAAATCATCCATTTCATTTCAATGTTTCACTTCCTGCTGTGTCCTTGGCCTTTACTGCAAATAATTTTTCAGGAACTTAATTTATTAAAATATTTCTCATCTTGTTTTTAAACCAATTTACAATGAATAATTCTAGTCCCTCCTTCTTGTAGACACTCGAAGTCTATGTAAATATTCCCACCATTTCTCACGCACTCATCTCAACATTCTCACCCACAGTTAACATTTTTGACTCATCCATCTAATACTTCACTTTTCATCTTTATTTATGAAATTTGGTTTCACTGTTTTTCCTAACTTTCATTTTTCCTCATCATCTATTTTTTATTCTTCTTTTGGCTTCGTAATGTTCTCCTCTTTATTTTAATTTGTTGCTAACCTAATTTTTATCCATAGTACTTGTGCTTCTTCACATAGCTTTCTCTTTCAGACGTGTATGTTCTGCTTTTCAAAACAAGACTTCTGTTGAAAGTTGAGTTCTTTCTGTGTCTCTGTCACATTAATACACACCCTCACTTTCTGCTCTGAACCATCGCAGGCTGCCCCACAAGTGTAAGGAACTTGGGATGTTTTTCAAATGTGAGTATGTTCCATGGCTGCATGCAACACATCCACGTGGACAATTATCTTGTGGATCTGGAGCTAGTAAAAAGACGCAAACTAGGAAGATATGCAGAGATGCTGTTTAACACGTGTGGAGTTGCAGACAGGTAGGTGAAACATATCAAAATAAATCAAAACTGGAAAATAACTGACAAAGTGTGTTATCCTTACACTGCTGAATAAACACTGACAACTTCTTATAACCAAACTTCTTCTGTGCACAGACTTAACTGTTTGCATTATGTACTGTTTCAATCCAACAGTGTTTTGTTTTCATAATTCACAGATGTACCCCAAATTTGTGTGAACATGGAGGAATTTGTCTGCAGACTTCAGATAATTTTGTGTGTGATTGTGAGAGAACAGGATACACAGGCCCAACCTGTCATAACTGTGAGTAAGGTTCTGTTAATGAGCGAGTGGTGGGAGCAGTAGTTTGATGGGGACAGGGTCAAGGGTTTGAGATGAGGGAACTAAATGTAATCTGTCTAAGTTTGCAAACAAAGCTGGGTGGGAGAGTGATCTGTGATGAGGTGGCAGAGACGCTTCAGTGTGAATTAGGCAAATTGAATGAGTTGCCAAATGCATGGCAGATGATTATGGGTAAATGTGAGCTTATCCACTTTGGAGACAATCAAACAGTAAGGTGGATTATTATCTGAATGGTGATAGATTAGGAGTTTTTGTGGTGGTACTGTGGGGCTATGCATTGAGACCTGGGTGTCCTTGAACACCAGTTGCTGAAGGTAGGCATGCCGGTGCAGCACACAGAACGTAGAACATTACAGCACATTGTAGGCTGTTTGGCCCTCGATGTTGCACCAATCTGAAGCCCATCCATCCTAAACTATTCCATTTTCATCCATATGTTTATCCAATGACCATTTAAATGCCCTTAAAGTTGGCAAGTCTACTATTGGTGCAGGCAGTGCGTTCCACACCCGTTCTGTTCTCTGAGTAAAGAAACTACCTCTGACATCTATCCTATGTCTGTCACCCCTCAATTTAAAGCTATGTCCCCTCGTGCTGGCCAATACCATCCGAGAAAAAGGCTCTCACTGTCCACCATATCTAATCCTCTGATTGTCTTATATGTCTCAAGTAAGTCACGTCTCAATCTTCTTCTTCTCTAACGAAAATAGCCTCAAGTCCCTCAACCTTTCCTCATAAGACCATCCCTCCATTTCAGGCAACATCCTAGTAAATCTCCTTTGAACCCTTTCCAAAGCTTCCACATTCTTCATATAATGCGGTGACCAGAACTGCACGCAGTACTCCAAGTACGGCCACACCAGAGTTTTGTACTGCTATAACATGACCTCATGGCTCTGAAACTCAATCCCTCTACCAATAAATGCCAACACACCGTACGCCTTCTTAACAACACTATCAACCTGGGTGGCAACTTTCAGGGATCTGTACATATGGACACCAAGATCTCTCTGCTCATCTACAATACAAAGAATCTTACCATTAGCCCAGTACTCTGTATTCCTGTTGCTCCTTCCAAAGTGAACCACCTCACTCATTTCCACATTAAACTCCATTTGCCCCCTCTTAGCCCAGCTCTGCAACTTATCCATGTCCCTCTGTAACCTGCAACATCCTTCGGCACTATCCACAACTCCATCGACCTTAGTGTCATCCATAAATTTACTAACCCACCCTTTTACACCCTCATCCAGGACATTTATAAAAATGACAAACAGCAGTGGCCATAAAACAGATCCTTGCGGTACACCACTAGTAACTGAACTCCAGGATGAGCATCTCCCATCAATCACCATCCTCTGTTTTCTTTCAGCTAGCCAATTTCTGATCCAAACAGCTAAATCACCCCCAAACCCGTGCCTCTTTATTTTATGCAATAGCCTATTATGGGAAACCTTATCAAATGCCTTACTGAAATCCACGTGTACCACATCAACTGTTTTACCCTCATCCACCTGTTTGGTCACCTTCTCAAAGAACTCAGTAAGGTTTGTGAGGCACGACCCACCCTTCACAAGTCAAGCAGCCAGTATCTCTGTATTCTCCTCGACAAAAGTGTCTTTTTCCAGTGTGAATACTGATGAAAAATATTTAATGCTTCTCCTATCTCCTCTGACTCCACACAACTTTCCACTACTGTCATTGATTGGCCCTAATCTTACTCTAGTCATTCTTTTATTCCTGACATACCTATAGAAAGCTTTAGGCTTTTCCTTGATCTGTGCTGCCAATTACTTCTCATGTCCCCTCCTGGCTCTTCATAGCTCTCTCTTTAGGTCCTTCCTGGCTAACTTTTAACTCCCAAGTGTCCTAACTGAGCCTTCATGTCTCATCTTCACATAAGTCATCTTCTTCCTCTTGACATGAGATTAAACTTCTTTAGTAAACCATGGCTCCCTTGCTCGAACACTTCATCCCTGCCTGACAGGTACGCACTTATCAAGGACATGCAATCATTGTTACTTGAATAAGCTTCACATTTCAATCGTGCCCATCCCCTACAGTTTCCTTCCCCATCCTTTGCATCTTAAATCTTGTCGAATTGCATCATAATTGCCTTTCCATCAGCTATAACGCTTGCCCTGCATTTTATACCTATTCCTTAACATTGCTAAAGTCAACATAACAGAATTGTGGTCACTATCACCAAAGTGCTCACATACTTCCAAATCTAACATCTGGCCTGGTTCATTACCCAGTCCCAAATCCAATGTGGCCTAGTCCCTTGTTGGCCTGTCTACATACTGTGTCAGGAAACACTCCTGCACACATTGGACAAAAACTGACCCATCTAAAGCACTTGAACTATAGCATTTCCAGTCGATATTTGGAAATTAAAGTTCCCCCCTAACACCTACCCTGTTACTCTCGCTCCTATCCAGAATCATCCTTGCAATCCTTTCCTCTATATCTCTGGAACTATTTGGAGGCCTATAGAAAACTCCCAACAGGGTGACCTCTCCTTTCCTGCTTCTAACCTCAGCCCATACTACCTTAGTCGAAGTGCCCTCAAACGCCTTTTTTGCCACCGTAATACCATTCCTTGACTAACAATGCCGCACCTCCTTTTCTTTTACCACCTTCCCCATTCTTACTGTAATATCTAAACCCCAGAACCTGCAACAACCATTCTTGTCGCTGCTCTATCCATCTCTCTGAAATGGCCACAACATCAAAGTCCCAGGTACCAACCCCTTCTGCAAGTTCACCCACCTTATTCTGGCTGCTCCTGACATTAAAGTAGACACACGTCAAAACCACCTTCCGGCTTGCTGTGCACTCTTATGACCTTGAAAGCTTAATTCAGTTGTCACTACTCTCAACCTCCTGGACAGTGGAGCTACAATTTAGATTCACATCCCCCTGCTGAATTAGTTTAAACCCTCCCGAAGAGCATTAGCAAATTCCCCCCCCCCAGCATATTGGTACTCCTTTGGTTCAGGTATAGACCATCCTGTTTGTAGAGGTCCCACCTACCACAGAATGAGCCCCAATTATCCAGGTATCCAAAACCCTCCTCCTGTGCTATCACTGTGGCTAGATGTTCAACTCCTCTCTCTCCCTGTTCTATAGTGAAGAAGGGAAATGGTGTGATGGCCTTCCTATTGAGAGGGAAACAGGGATATCTTACTGCAAACGTATAGTGCCTTAGTGAGACTATACAGAGAGTATCAAGTGCAGATTTGCTCTTCTTATCTGAGGAAGTGTGTTCTGGCAATGGAAGTTGTGCAATGAAAGTTTATCTGACTGAGTCTGGGATGCGTGAAGAGCGACTGGATTGGTTAGGGCTATATTCACTGGAGCTTAGGAGAATGAAGGGAGATCTCTTGGAATCTATAGAATTCTAATTCTAAGGGTTAGACAAGGTGAATGCAGGAAGGATGTTCCCAATGACAAGGGAACCCAGAACTTGGAGTCATAGTTTAAGAATGTGGGGTAGGCTTTATAGAGCTGGGATGAGGAGAAATGTCTTCACCCAGAGAGTGGTAAATTCCACACGTTCACTAGCACAGAAAGCAGGTGAAGCCAAAACATTAACTTCTTCCAAAAAGGAATTAGATATAGTTCTTGGGACTAAAGGGATCAAAGGGTATGGAAGAGAGTGGGCCGAGGGGACTGAGATGGATGATCAGCCACAATGATATTGAATGGCGGACCAGGCTTGAAGGACTGAATGGCCTACTCCTGCTCCACTTTCTATGTGTCTCGATTAAAAAAATGTAACTGAATAAAATCAGATACACAGTGAGTGAGCTGTACCCTGAATGAAGTGGGATTCTGCACAGTTAACTACAGTAGCTATTGCTAATGTACAGTAGCTATTGCAGATGCAGCTGTGTTGATGTCTGGAGTAAATCAATGACTGTGATTCTGTTTTTCCTCCCCAATCATTCCTCCTCCTTCTGTCTTCATCACCCTCCCACACTCTTCTTGCAATTCTGTGCTAGCCTTCTATCCTGAGTCATGTGATGGGTATAGAAAACTGGGCGTGCGAACATCTGGGAACTACACTATCGACCCTGATGGGAGTGGTCCTTCCAGACCCTTCACTGTTCACTGCAGAATGACAGGTATTTCTCATGTTTCACCAGACCAGCACAGGGATCATTCTGCTCCAGCAATATCCTACTTCTTGTCTTTGCTGGCCTCTGCTGCACTGTTACCCCAGTGTGGGGCATCACTGCACTGTCAGCCGAGTGTGGGGCATTACTGGCCTCTGTTGAACTTTTACCCCAGGGAGGGAGAGGGGGATCATTGGGGAGGAAAGGAACAGTTGAGGGGGGGTTTACAATGGGAAGGGGAGCAAGATTGCGATGGAGAAGGGGAATGCGATGGGGTAGGGGGAATCACAAGGGGTGAGGAGGATGGTGGTGGCAGGGGAGTGGTGGAGGGGGATGGTGATAGGGATGGGGATTGCAGATGAGAAGCTGAGATCTCACTCATTGACCTTCTGTTCTCAGAACATAAAGCCTGGACAATTGTTTACCACCAACAGCAGCAAGAGGTCAAAGTAACTGGTTCGACCTTAGATCAGCCTTTTGTGGGACAGATCAAATATTACAACAACACAGAGGAAGAGATTTCTGCAATAACTCTAGCAGCTGAGTATTGTGAACAGAGTATCTCCTTCTCCTGCTATAGGTCCCGTCTCCTCAACAGTCCATGTGAGTACAAGAGAACTTGGCAAACAGTAACTTCACTTGTGTGTTCAACACAGTCTGTCCTGGAGGTCCATGTGGTTAATAGAGAGAGATCGGTTTAAGATCTGCTCTGTCTGATCTATAGGCATGGTGACAGGTACATATTGGCCTGTCTGAGAGCACTACAAGTAATTCTCCTATAATGCTGTAGTTGCATTCCAGTGAAACCTCACTTTATATAAATAATGGGGCCTATGGGAAAAGAGAGGTTAGGGGCAGACAGGAAAAAAACACTCAATCACTCAAAAACCACCCAAAAATCTAACACAAAGTATAGCACAGCCTGAATGAAGGTTGAAATCATATTTATTAATAAAACAACACTGAATCTAACACAGTATGTTTTAAAAAATGTAAGAAAGCAGCTCTGTTGGCAGCTGACATTGTGCATGCATAGAATAGTAAGAGCACCGGTGCATGCACAGAATGAAGCACATGAACTGATCCCCGCTGGAATTGCACTATTGTCAACAGAAGTAAGCGTTATCCAAAATACTGTTCCCTAATTGTTCAGTGATGTTATAGCCATATCAAGCTGCCGAAACATGCACTATCCCAGAACTACCTGTAATTGTGGTAGTTCTGTCCTTCTTAGGTACCTTCACCTGTCCCTCTGTGATATCACTGCCTGGTTTTTTTCTCTCTCTCTCTCTCTCTTTCTCTCATTCCTCAGACTGTTCCCCTCCCACCCATAATTCCTCCACCTGTCTCCCCTACTCCATGGTTCCTCTACCTATCTCTCAGCAATGTCTTCGCCTATCTCTTGGCATGTCTCTGCCTGTGTCTCTGTGATATTTCCGCCTGTCTCTGTGATTTCTCCTGCTAGCTGGGCTGCCTTTCTCCTGGTGGCTGGGCCGTGGATTTGAGAAACATTTCTATTGGGGAGGTGCGACTCCTGGGAGTCAAAGATGTGCCTGTGGGATGGAGAAGAGCTGCACTGACCCCAAGTATTTCTGTAATTGTGACGCAGACTACAGACAGTGGTGAGTTAGCTGTGTGACTGCTGTCACTACCGGGTGGTGAACAATCCTGTTTGTGTTGAAAATACCTCATTTTTGTTTATTGATTTAGGTCTGTGTCATCCATTCACCACATCCCCAGTTCCCTATACCCCTTGATCTGTCTCTATTCCCCTAACTCCCATGTTCTATCACTGCCCACCACCACCATGTTCTCTCTGACAACCCTCTCCATCTTCCTTAGGAAGACTGACCGAGGTTTGCTCAGGTACAGGGAGGACCTACCAGTCACAAAAGTTGTTGTTGGTGACACAAACCGTTCCGGCTCTGAGGCCCGATTTACTGTGGGTCCTTTGCGTTGCTATGGAGATGGTGAGTGCCCAGGAGCCAGGTGGTTTGGGCATTGAAGAGGTGGGGGAGAGAATAAGTATTGTTGTCCCCTCCCGAAAGAGAGAGCGTCACTGTACAAGGA
>NC_057740.1:45411194-45411694 GCF_004010195.1 Chiloscyllium plagiosum
CCTAACCCTAAGCCTATCTTAGATCTAATAAAAGAGCTGTGATCTTCCCAGTGGGGTTTGGCTTCTCGTCAAAGAAAGACATCAGAAGGGAAAGATGGAAACTGGTGTTTGCGCCAAACTGTAGGTTCATAATAAAATTCTTGTAAGGCTCTGAAAATCTTTTACTATCAAGTTCAACATATGGAGATTGATCTGCTACGCTTGTGACCCTGTGATCCCCAGGGTCACCGGGGACCTCTAGAACTAAGGTTCATCATTTGACCCTCCCCTCCCCCATCTATCTCCATGTTCAGTCAGTGACCCTTTACTGTGGTGTTTTGCAGCAGAGAAGGTGGTTGCATTCTACTTTGATGTGGGTGATGGCCCAGAGGAACTACAGGTAGAGTCAGAAACCCCTCTGAATGATGACGCTTGGCACCTTCTGGAGGCAGAGATCAATGTGAAATTTGCCCGTCTACGGCTGGATGAGTCACCTTGGCGACTGAGAGAGGCGCCACCAC
>NC_057741.1:0-4392 GCF_004010195.1 Chiloscyllium plagiosum
CAGAGTGGTTGCACGCTATCAGGCCAGAGCAGACAAACTGGGCTTTTTCACACGGACTCACTCACAGCCGCCGCCGCTCCTACCATGAAGGATGCGGAGGGCAAGGACCCTGGTGTGCCAGCATTTCCACCAGATAATCACACAGTGGCTTCCACATTCCGATCCACAGCACTCCCTTCTCTCTCCAACGTGCCCCGATCGCACTTATCTACTCAATGGCTTAATGTAAGGCGGAAAAAAAAATGACAGACGCTGATGCCAGAGCCGAAGGTCTGTTTTAAAGGCGCAGCTAAGGACTTACGCACACCTGTCAACTTTTATAAACTTTCCAGCGTTTTTTTTTCTAAAAGAGAAAAAGCTTATATGTATAAAATTGATGCTCTTTGCCTGCCTTCTCCTGACACTGTCTGACAGTGCAAGAAGTTTTTCTGCTCGAACAAACGTTTTGGAGAAATTACTTTAAAAGGTAGTTTACCAGCGAACAGCTGGATTCTATTATTCCCGGGTACTTTCAAGTGGCTTTTTCTTCCTTTAAAACAAAACACAGAAAAGGGGCTGATCTAAGATTTTTTTTTCCTCTCCCTTGACGTCAGCTAAAAACACACAAAAAAAAACTTCCAAGGGCTGCCTGTTGCCGTGTGCAACGAAAGGTTACAGTTTAACACATTTAATGCTCCCACCAGCCCCTACTACAAGCCGCACCGAGGCCATCGCCGACTCTGTTCAGTCTCATTGGGGTCTACTCGGACTCCTGAGCCGCCAACTGGCGACACGACAGGTGCTGTAACATTGCTGGCTGCAAATCTCTCCAGGGGCAAAAAAAAACCCTTCAGACATCA
Source organism: Chiloscyllium plagiosum (assembly GCF_004010195.1). Classification (NCBI taxonomy): domain Eukaryota; kingdom Metazoa; phylum Chordata; class Chondrichthyes; order Orectolobiformes; family Hemiscylliidae; genus Chiloscyllium; species Chiloscyllium plagiosum. Next base: position 840 of record NC_057741.1, read on the forward strand.
GATTCCCATAGCAGCCTTAATCCCCCTTGTACGCTTTGCAGGTCAACCCCTCGGATTGTTTACCGACCATTTTAGGATAACAGAGGAACTCTATATGCAGATATATATATATATATATATAATTTTAAAAAGTGCCAAAGAAGTGATTGAACTACTTTTCAAAGTGTCGCCTGCTCTCGCCGTGATTGAAAGGCCAATTATTATTAATGCCAATGGCGATACTGCAGGGAATTCCGATCGGTTTTAATCGCAATGTATACCCTGTCAATTTTTTGCGGATTTTGACCTGATTCTTAGTTATCACGTACTTTTCAAAGGATTTGGTTTTCACCAGCGCGTCAGGGACGCTTGTTTTCAACTCCCATCACACAAATTCGAAGTGCAGAAATGATAAGCACTACACAAGTTTTGCAAAACATTATGTGCGTCGTAAAACCTCAAGTGGGTTGGCAATAGCCAATGGGTAAACAGATAGAGGATAGCTTATTATTTAAAGGAAAGCAACGGAAAACATACTCAGGTCAGACAGTATTTGTGGAAAGAGCAAAAAGTAGTTGCTGAATGATTAATTGCTCAATGGTTTTCATATGAAACAAGAAGTGCTCTAAGTAAAATGCGAAAGGCGAAGTATAGTGTTCACGTTACACGTGAACAATTTAAGGGGCGTGTTTCCACTCTGAAGCCAGTTTTATATTGCTCACGCTTGGCTGCAGGGCTCGCTCGAAGAAGCTCTCATTTGCTAAATAGGTTCTTACAACTTTTACGGCAAACTGATTTTCAAAACACTAATTGCACTTAAATCTACAGCTGTAAGAGGTAAATAATAGTCTAAAAAGGAGGGTAGCGTTATACCTTTCGGATTAGTACCACTTGGATTTAAATCCAAAAGGTTTGTAAACTCACTAAATTCGGTGTAGTTGGAAGGAATTGTAGTCAAAAAGTTAGCACAGAAACAGACCTTTCTGGCTAACTGGTCTGCCCCTACCCAATATCCTAAATTAATATAGTCCTATTTGTCAGCATTTGGCCCATATCCCTTCAACCCCTTCCTATTCATGTACCCCAGGTGCCTTTTAAATGTTGTAACTGTACCACTGCCACCTCTTCTGTCAGATTGTTCCATACATGTACCACCCTCTGCATGAAAAAGTTACTCCTCAGGTCCCTTTTAAATTGTTCACCTCGGACCTTAAACCTATACCCTCTGTTGTGGTTCTGTTCACCGAGCTGGAAGTTTTTGTTGCAAACGTTTCGTCCCCTGGCTAGGCGACATCATCAGTGCTTGGGAGCCTCCTGCGAAGCTCCCACTGATGATGTCGCCTAGCCAGGGACGAAACGTTTGCAACAAAAACTTCCAGCTCAGCGAACAGAACCACAACAACGAGCACCCGAGCTACAAATCTTCTCACAAACTTTGAACCTATACCCTCTAGTTTTGGACTCCCCTACCCTGGGAAAGACCTTGGCTATTCACGCTATCCATGCCCCTCATGATTTTATAAACCAAGACCTGAAATGAATGCAGTATTCGAAAAGTGACCTAACCAATGGCCTGTGCAGCCACAACATGATGTCCCAATTCCTGTACTGAATGCACTGACCAATGAAGGCAAGTGTGCTAAATGCCTTTTCACCATCTTCGTCAGCTACCTGCAACTCCACTTCCTACAAACTATGCACCTGCATCTCTTGGACCCTTTGTTTGGCAACACTGCCCAGGGCCCTGCCATTAACTGTATATGTCCTGCCTTAGTTTGCCTTATCAAAATGCAACACCTCACACTTGTTGAAGTTAAATTCCATCTGCCACTCCTTGGCCCATCTGATCAAAGTCCCATTGTACTCTGAGATAAGTTACTTCACTGTCCATTACACCCTCAACTTTGGTGTCATCTGCAAACTTACTAATTATACCTTCAATATCCACATCAAAATCAGTTATATATATGATGAAAAACACTGAATCCAGCAATAATCCTTGCAGGTCACAGCCTCCAGTCCAACAAATAGCCCTCCAGCACTGTTCCCTGTCTCCTATCTTGAAGCCAGTTTTGTATCTACTTAGCTAGCTCTCCCTGGACTCCATGATATCTTACCTTCCTAACCAGTCTACCATGTGGAATATGTTCAATCACCTTGCTGAAGTCCATTTTGACAATGTCTATCATTGTGCCTTCATCAATTTTCTTTGTCACCTGTTCAAAAGACTCAAGTTAGTGAGATATGATTTTCCATCCATAAAGCTCTGTTGACTATCGCGAATCAGTCCTTGCCTTTTCAAATGCGTGTAAATCCTGTCCCTCAGGGTGATACAGTCACTCAGTGGCTAGTACTGCTGCCTCACAGTGCCAGGAATCTGGATTCAATTCCAGCCTTGGGCAACTGTCCGTGTAGCTTGCACATTCTCTCAGTGTTTGTATGGGTTTTCTCTGGATGCTTTGGTTTCCTCCCGCAATCCAAAGATGTGCAGGTTAGGTGAATGTGCCATGCTAAATTGCCCATGATTTCCAGGGATGTGCAGACTAGGTGGATTAGCCATGGGAAATGCAGAGTTAATGGGAATGGGGTGGGTCTGGGTGGGTTGCTTTTCAGAGAGTTGGTGTGGACTCAATGGGCTGATTAACATGCTTCCATTCTGTAAGGATTCTATGATTCTCAGAATCTCTCTGCTGATGTCAGACTCACCTTGGCTTTTTCCTGCCACTTTTGTTAAATAATGGCATCACATTAGCCCCCTTCAGCCTTCCAAACTTAACCAATAGCTGTTGATAATACAAGTATCTCAGCAATCTTTTTCCTAGCTTCCCACTAAGTTCTGTGATGCACCTGATCATGTTCCAGGGATTTATCTACCTTTGTGCATTTTAAGGTCTCAAACACTCTTGTTATGCAATATTTATTTCCCCAAATTCCTTAGCTTCTGTGTCCTTCTCCACAATTAATGTTGATGCACAATATTCATTTATTATCTCATCATCTCCTATGGTTCCACACATAGATGGCCCTGTTGGTACTTAAGGGGCCCTATTCTTCCCTTAGTTACTCTTTTGCTCTTCATGTATTTGTAGAATCTGTTTGGATTCACCTTAACCCTATTTGTCAAAGCTATCTCATGTCCCTTTTTGCCATCCTGATTTTCCTCTTAAGTATATTCCTACTGCCTCCAACTCCTCTCGGGAAAAACCTGATCCCAGCTGTCTATACCTGACATGTGTGTCATTCCTTTTCTTGACCAGAGCCTCAATGTTTCTGGTCATTCAGCATTTTCTACACCTACCAGCCTTACCCTGTATACTAACAGGATCTTTGAGGAGAAAGTGAGGTCTGCAGATGCTGGAGATCAGAGCTGAAAATGTGTTGCTGGAAAAGCGCAGCAAGTCAGGCAGCATCCAGGGAACAGGAGAATCGACGTTTCGGGCATAAGCCCTTCTTCAGGAATGAGGAAAGTTTGTCCAGCAGGCTAAGGGGCGGGACTCAAGGGCGGAGGAGCGGGAAGTGGAAGAGATACACTTCCCGCTCCTCTGCCCTTGAGCCCCGCCCCTCCAACCGCCAC
>NC_057741.1:5208-8987 GCF_004010195.1 Chiloscyllium plagiosum
TGACCTCTTTCCACCTATTGCATTTCCGACACCCCTCCCCCAAGTCCCTCCTCCCTACCTTTTATCTTAGCCTGCTGGACACACTTTCCTCATTCCTGAAGAAGGGCTTATGCCCGAAACGTCGATTCTCCTGTTCCCTGGATGCTGCCTGACCTGCTGCGCTTTTCCAGCAACACATTTTCAGTACTAACAGGATCTTACTGTCTCGAACTTCCATCATCTCATTTTTGAAGGTCTCCAACTGCCCCATTACCTGCAAACAGCCTCCCTCAATCAACTTTTGAAAATTGCTGCTTAATACCATCAAAATTGGTCTTACTCCAATTCAGAACTTTAACTTCTAGATCAGGTCTATTCTTTTCCATAACCATTTTAAAACTAATAGAATTATGAGTGCAGGTTCATAGCTCCTTGAAAGTGGAGTCGCAGGTAGATAGGATAGTGAAGAAGGCGTTTGGTATGCTTTCCTTTATTGGTCAGAGTATTGAGTACAGGAGTTGGGAGGTCATATTGCGGCTGTAGAGGACATTGGTTAGGCCACTGTTGGAATATTGTGTGCAATTCTGGTCTCCTTCCTATCGGAAAGATATTATGAAAATGAAAGGGTTCAGAAAAGATTTACAAGGATATTGCCAGGGTTGGAGGATTTGAGCTATTGGGAAAGGCTGAACAGGCTGGGGCTGTTTTCCCTGGAGCGTCGGAGGCTGAGGGGTGACCTTATAGAGGTTTACAAAATTAGGTGGGGCATGGATAGGATAAATAGACAAAGTCTTTTCCCTGGGATCGGGGAGTCCAGAAGTAGAGGGCATAGGTTGAGGGTGAGAGTGGAAAGATATAAAAAAGACTTAAGGGGCAACCTTTTCACGCAGAGGGTAGTACGTGTATGGAATGAGCTGCCAAAGGATGTGGTGGAGGTTGGTACAATTGCAACATTTAAGAGGCATTTGGATGGGTATATGAATAGGAAAGGTTTGGAGGGATATGGGCTGGGTGCTGGCAAGTGGGACTAGATTGGGTTGGGATATCTGGTCAGCATGGACAGGTTGGACCAAAGGGTCTGTTTCCATGCTGTACATCTCTATGACTCTATTGTCCCCAAGTGCTCCCCCACTGACACCTTAGTCACTTGCCCTGCCTTAATTTGCAAGAGAAAGTTGAGTTTTGCTCTTTCTCCAGTAGGAGAGATAAGAAATTAGCCAAATAATGAAAAGCAATGGATCCTGATTGCAAGAACATCACATATGGGGAAATAGTGAATAAAATCCTCCACAGTTTCTAACTAGCACCTGTACTGTTCATTTCAGTCACGCAAAGCCTAAGCAAGAAAAAAAAAGCATACTTTGGTCAAATGTTTGATAATATGAATCAAGGAGGGGTATTTGAATCAGAAAAGGTTACAGAGGTGAAAGTACTGGACAAAATATGTAAGAGGGCAGAATATTGACATGTGATTGATAGATCTAACAGCAGCATCTTCTCTCAACACAACAACAAAGTCTTAATCTCTCAAAACCAGCTCTGATGGACTGGACTTGTCATTCATATGCCCGATACCAAATTCCCAAAGCAACTGTTCTACTTACAACTTGGTCACAGCAGTAGATTCCCAGGAAACAATGGCAATGCTTTTGTGATGCCTTCAAAGCATCTCTGAACAGGTCAAACATCAGGCCTTGAGGCCAACCAAAATGGAGAGGGTTCATTTAGATTAGGCACTGAACATATTGAGAAGCTTCACTGGGAGCACACAGAAGTGAAACTAAGCATCTGCAATGTTTTGTGCCTCAGAGATGTACAGAGATGAAACATGATTTATAAGTTTGAACAGTGGCTTTAGTCAATGTTTTCAAATGTCTGCAGCAACCAGTAACTCCCAGATTACTTTTAGTTTCTCTTGCCTTGTAACCACATTCAAGCTTGATGAGCAGCATTTAGAACAAAAATGAGTTAACAGACACCCATAATCAAACACCAGATAACTGGACAATTGATTGTAACATATTTCCCACAAGTAAAAATACATTAGCCATCCTGTACATCTATTTACAACAAGTCATAACTTGAAGTTCAGAGTGTCCATTTTGTCAAAATACAAAGTACTGTTTGAGATATGAAGATCATTGACTATGGCACTCAAGACTATGAATTTGAGGTTGTGGTTAAGTACAGTCAATTTGTTACAGATGATTAACATCATGGCTATTGATATTAATATCTAGAATATCATTAATATCTAGAAAACTAACAGTCTCTATCTTGAAAGTACTCAAAGACTGAGGTTCTATAGCTCTCTGGTGTAAAAAAATTCCAAAGTTTCACTTCCCTCTGAAGTCAAAAAATTCCTTGTAATTCCAATTCTACATGGCTTGGACCTTGTTCTGAGAATGATACCCTTGGTGACCTGTGAGCTCCACTACAATTTCATTTGTTTAGAGGATGTGGCCGTTGCTATATGGACCAGCTTTTATTGCCCAGTCCTAGTTGCCTAATTGTGGTGGTCAATTTACATCATGAACCATTTGGTATAAGTGGACCCATTGAAGGATTTTGATTCAGTGACAATGAAAAAATGGCAATATATTTTGAAGTCAGGATGGCAAGTGGCTTGGAGAGAACATGCAAATTGTAAGTGTTCCGGTATCTGCCCTCTTGTCATTCTAGCTGGTAATGGTCATGGGTTTGGAGGATGCTGTCTGAGGAGCTTTCTGCCAAGCTTCTTGAGTGTTGTCAGAGCTGTACTTGTCCAGACAAATGAAAGAATATTCCATCCCACTCCTCACTTGTGCCATGTTCATGGTGGACACAGATTATGGAGTTGGGGGTAAGTTACTCACTGCAGAATTCATAGTCTCTGACCTGCTATTGTCAGCACAGTATTTATACTGGGGGCTCCAGATGAGTTTTGGTCAATGCTAATGCCTGAGATGTTGATAACTGTGAATTCAGCAATGGTAATGCCATTGAACATCAAATGATGATGGTAGTTTCTCATTTGTAGAAGATGGGTCATTGCCTGGCACTTGTGTGGCACAAATGTTATTGTCTAGATCTTGCTGTATTTGCTCATGGACTGCTTGAGTTCCGAGGAGTCATGAATGGTGTTGAACATTGTGCACTGAGAAGCAAACATCCCTACTTCTGATCTTATGATGGAGAGAAAATAATTGATTAAGCAATTGAAGGTGATTGGGCTAAGAACCATCTTTGAGGAGCTGAGATGATTGACCTACAATTAGACCAGGTATGACTCCAATTAGTGGAGAGCTATCCCTGATTCCCTTTTTTAAAATTTTACTATGGTCCCTTAATGCCACATTCAGCCATGCGATCAGTTGCAGAGGTCCAGGATGTGGTATAATAGATTTTCATTAAGTATAAGCTATGTGGTAGCGTTCATGGAGTGGAAGTGTCCTGAACTTTGGATCATGAGGTTAGGGTTCAAGTCTTGTCTGGAGATGTGTGACAATGTCTGAACAGTTTTATTGCTGATCAGACTACTTTGTAGAATTGTTTTATTTTGATAACACCAAGATGTCCTTTTGCAGACAGGGTGCAGTGCACATTCCTCTTACAGGGTAGAAATAAGGGCTGCAGATGCTGGAAACCAGATTCTAGGCTGACTGGTGCTGGAAAAGCACAGCAAGTCAGGCAACATCTGAGGAGCAGGAAAATCGACGTTTCGGGCAAAAGCCCTTCATCAGGAATAGAGGCGAGTGCCTGCAGGGTGGAGAGATAAATGAGAGGGGGGGGGGGGTGGGGAGAAAGTAGCATAGAGTACA
>NC_057741.1:9585-10985 GCF_004010195.1 Chiloscyllium plagiosum
TGGTTTATGCGGAGGTTGGTAGGGTGGAAGGTGAGCACTAGGGGCGTTCTGTCCTTGTTGCGGTTGGAGGGGTTGGGTCTGGGGGCGGAGGTGCGGGATGTGGATGAGATGCGTTGGAGGGCATCTTTAACCACGTGGGAAGGGAAATTGCGGTCTCTAAAGAAGGAGGCCATCTGGTGTGTTCTGTGGTGGAACTGGAATTGGGAATACGGGATGGTATATTTGCAGGAGGTAGGTGGGAAGAGGTTTAATCCAGGTAGCTGTGGGAGTCGGTGGGTTTGTAGGAAATGTCAGTGTCAAGTCGGTCGTCATTAATGGAGATGGAGAGGTCCAGGAAGGGGAGGGAGGTGTCAGAGATGGTCCAGGTAAATTTAAGGTCAGGGTGGAATGTGTTGGTGAAGTTGATGAATTGCTCAACCTCCTCGCAGGAGCACGAGGTGGTGCCAATGCAGTCATCAATGTAGCGGAGGAAGAGGTGGGGAGTGGTGCCGGTGTAATTACGGAGAATGGACTGTTCTACGTAGCCAACAAAGAGACAGGCATAGCTGGGGCGCATACGGGTGCCCATGGCTATATCTTTGGTCTGGAGGAAGTGGGAGGATTCGAAGGAGAAATTGTTAAGGGTGAGGACCAGTTTGGCCAAACGAATGAGAGTGTCAGTGGAAGGGTACTGTTGGGGACGTTGGGAGATGAAGAAACGGAGGGCTTGGTGGCCCTGGTCATGGCAGATAAAGGTGTGGAGGGATTGGATATCCATGATGAAGATGAGGCGTTGGGGGCCGGGGAAACGGAAGTCTTGGAGGAGGTGGAGGGCCTGGGTGGTGTCTCGAACGTAATTTAGGAGTGTTCCCTCCCAGTTGGGGAACACTTCAGTGGTCCAGGACATTCATCCTCAGACCTTTGGGTGACCATCCTCCAAGGCGGATTTTGGGACAGGCAGCAGTGAAAAGTGGCCGAGGAGAGGCTGATAGCTAAGTTCGGTACCCATAGGGAGGGCCTCAACCGGGACCTTGTGTTCTTGTCACCATTGCACTATACACACAGACACTCCTACACACACACAGGCACTCCTATACACACATACACACGGATGCACATATATCCAGACCCACACACAGACACCCACACACACCTTTACAGACACACACAATCCCACACTCACACATGCACCCCCTCACAGACTTAAGACAGTCTACACTCACTACACACACATACATACACTTTCTCACACTCACAACCTCCAGTCCAGACACACACACAGACTGACAAAGACCCACATGCACACATATATTTTGTGGGGTGAATTTGTACTTTCAGGGTTACATTGTATTTTGCTCAAAAACTGCATGCATTCATGTAGAACTCTGAGCTCAAAAACTGCATGAATTTATGTAAAACTC
>NC_057741.1:17573-25828 GCF_004010195.1 Chiloscyllium plagiosum
AGACCTAAGGGGCAACTTTTTTACGCAGAGGGTGGTACATGTATGGAATGAGCTGCCAGAGGATGTGGTGGAGGCTGGTACAATTGCAACATTTAAGAGGCATTTTGATGGGTATATGAATAGGAAGGGTTTGGAGGGATATGGGCCGGGTCCTGGCAAGTGGGACTAGATTGGGTTGGGATATCTTGTCGGCATGGACAGGTAAGACCAAAGGGTCTGTTTCCATGCTGCATGTCTCTATGACTCTATAATGAAGTCTATTTGTTCAAAAGCTTGCACAGCTTTGTGAAGTCATTCCACTTTAAGTATCATTTCCCTTACTGTGCTCAACATTTTGTTGTGACTCAATAAACTCCATAATTTGTCACATTTTTGAAGGTATCAGATCATGATGGGGTACCTGTTGATGAAGATAAGGATTGCTGAGGGAGAAAGGGAATGGATGACCAAAAAGCAGAGAAAGAGCAGGTAGGCAGTGCAGGTGTCTCCTACGGTCATCTCTCTGGATTAGTGGTGCTGGAAAAGCACAGCAGTTGAGACAGCATCTGAGGAGCAGTAAAATCGACGTTTGAGGCAAAATCCCTTCATCAGGAATGCTGTATTCCTGATGAAGGGCTTTTGCCCGAAACGTCGATTTTACTGCTCCTCGGTTGCTGCCTGAACTGCTGTGCTTTTCCAGCACCACTAATGCAGAATCTGGTTTCCAGCATCTGCAGTCATTGTTTTCACCCCTCAGCCTCCGACGCTCCAGGGAAAACAGCCCCAGCCTGTTAAGCCTTTCCCTATAGCTCAAATCCTCCAACCCTTTCATGTTTCACAACATCTTTCCGATAGGAAGGAGACCTGTTTTGGATACTCTTGGGGGAGATGGCTCACCAGGGGAAGGCAGCAGTAGCCAGGTTCATGGCACTGTGGCTGGCTCTGCTGTACAGAAGGGCAGGAAAAAGAGTAGAAGGGCTACAGTCATAGGGGATTCAATTGTAAGGGAAGTAGATAGGGGTTTCTGTGGCCAAAAACGAAACTCCCAAATGATATTTTGCCTCCCATGTACATGGGTCAGGGATGTCTCAGATCACCTGCAGGATATTCTGAAGGGGAAGGGTGAATAGCCAGCTGTCTTGGTACATATAGGCACCAATGATCTAGCTAAAATAAATGGGATGGAGTCCTATAAGCAGAATTTAGAGAGTTAGGAGCCGCGTTAAAAAGTAGGACCTCAGAGGTAGTAATCTCAGGATTGCTACCAGTACCACACGCCAGTCCGAGTAGGAATGAAAGAATAGGCAGGATGAATGTGTGGCTTGCGAGATGGTGAGGGAGGGAGGGGTTCAGATTTTTGGGACATTGGGACCAGTTCTGGAGGAGGTGGGACTACTACAAATTGGATGGCCTGGACTGAACCCAATGTCCTAGGGGGTCCTTTTGCTAACGCTGTTGGGAAGGTTTTAAACTAATGTGGCAGGGGGATGGGAACCAAATGGGGAGGTTAGTGGACAGGAAGGAGGTAATAACTAAAGCCTGTAAGGAACTAGATAATGAAGTCAGTGTGACCAAGGGTAAGAGTAGACAGGGAGCAGATGATGAACACAAAGGGAAAGGTGGTCTGAGCTGCATTTGTTTTAATGTGAGGAAGGTAGTAGGTAAGGAAGATGAATTGGGGCTTGGATTATTTCCTGGGAGTATGATGTTATTGCTATTACTGAGACTTGGTTGAGAGCAGGGCATGACTGGCAACTAAATATCCCAGGATATCAATGCTTCAGGCAGATTGGAGAAGGAGGTAAAAGGCGTGGAGGAGTTGTATTACTGCTCACAGCTGTGCTGAAGGAGGGAACTACAGAGGACTCGGGCAGTGAGACAAAAAGGACAGAGCTCAGAAATAGGAAGGATGTGGAAACAATTTTGGGACTGTCCTACAGACCTCCCAACAGTGACCGTGAGCTATCTACTGTGTCTGTTGATCCCGATGTAGTCTCCTCTCCATTGGGAAATTCCAGAACATTTCAGAGAACATCTCTGGGACACATGCGCTAAACAATGCCACTGCCTGGTGGCCAAATACTTTAACCCCTCCCTCTCTGCCAAGAACAGGCAATTTCTGGGCCTCCTCCACTACAAAACCCTAACTGCCTGGAAGGAGAACACCTCATCTTTGGACTTGGGACCCTTCAACCACACGGGATCAATGTGGTTCTCACTAGTTTCTTCATTTCCCCTTTCCCCACCTTAACACAGATCCAACGTTCCAACTCAGCACTGCCCTCTTGAACTATCCATCTTCCTTCCCACATATCCGCTCCACCCTCATCTCTGACCTATCACTATCACCCCCTACCTACCTTCCCCCAGCCTCAGCCCCATTCCATTTATGTCTTCGGTCACCAGCCTCATTCCTGATGAAGGGCTTTTGCCAGAAACATCGATTTTCCTGCTCGTCCGGTGCTGCCTGACTGGCTGTGCTTTTCCAGCACCACATTCTTCGACCTGGATAGGATCTATCCTAGGTTACTGAGGGAAGCAAGAGAGGAAATACCTGCAGCTTTAACGGATATGTTTGCAGCATCCTTGATCATGGGTGAAGTTCCGGAGGACTGGATAATTGCTATTGTTGTCCCCTTGTTTAAGAAGGGTAGCAGGGATAATCCAGGTAATTATAGACCGGTGAGCCTGAGATCACTGATCGGGAAGCTGCTTGGGAAGATATTGAGGGATAGAATCTATTGACATTTGGAAGAAAATGGGCTTATCAGTGATAGGCAGCATGGTTTTGTGCAGGGAAGGTCTTACCAACTGAATAGAATTCTTTGAGGAAGTGACAAAGTTGATTGATGAGGGAAGGGCTGTAGATGTTACATACATGGATTTCAGTAAGGCGTTCGATAAGGTTCCCCGTGATAGGCTGATAGAGAAAGTGAAGCCATATGGGATCCAGGGTGTACTAGCTAGATCTGAAAATGTGTTGCTGGAAAAGCGCAGCAGGTCAGGCAGCATCCAAGTAGCAGGAGAATCGACGTTTCAGGCATGAGCCCTTCTTCAGGAATGAGGAAAGTGTGTCCAGCACACAGAAGGGCTCATGCCCGAAACACACTTTCCTCATTCCTGAAGAAGGGCTCATGCCCGAAGCGTCGATTCTCCTGCTCACACTTTCCTCATTCCTGAAGAAGGGCTCATGCCCGAAACTTCGATTCTCCTGCTCACACTTTCCTCATTCCTGAAGAAGGGCTCATGCCCGAAACGTCGATTCTCCTGCTCCTTGGATGCTGCCTGACCTGCTGCGCTTTTCCAGCAACACATTTTCAGCTCTGATCTCCAGCATCTGCAGTCCTCACTTTCTCTTTATACTAGCTCGATGGACAGCAGGAGACAGAGAATAGTAGTGAAAGGGAGTTTCTAAAAATGGAGAACTGTCACCAGTGGTGTTCCACAGGGATCCATGTTAGGAACACTGTTGTTTGTGATATATATAAATGATCTGGAGGAATGTATAGGTGGTCTGATTAGCAAGTTTGCAGATGACGTTAAGATTGGTGGAGTAGCAGGCAGTGAAGGGGACTGTCAGAGAATTCAGCATAATACATAGAGAGTCGGGCAGAGAAATGGCAGATGGAGTTCAATCTGGGCAAATGCAAGGTGATGCATTTTGGAATATTCAATTCAAGAGCAAACTGTATGGTAAATGGAAAGCCCCTGGGGAAAACTGATGTACAGAGGCATCTGGGTGTTCAGGTCCATTGTACCATGAAGGTAGCAATGCAGGTCGATAGTGATCAAGAATGCATACGGCATGCTTTCCTTCATCGGACATGGTATTGAGTACAAGAGTTGGCAGGTCATGTTACAGTTGTAATGGACTTTGGTTCAGCCACACTTGGAATACTGCATAGATTTCTGTTCACAGCACTATCAGAAGGAGTGGATGTTTTGAAGAGGATGCAGAGGAGATTCACCAGGATCTTGCCTGGTTTGGAGGGCGCTAGCTATGAAGAGAAGTTGAGTAGATTAGGATTATTTTCATTAGAAGAACAAAGGTTGAGGGGGGACCTGATTGAGGTCTACAAAATCATGAAAGGTATAGTCAGGATAGCAAAAAAGCTTTTTCCCAGAGTGGAGGACCCAACTACTCGGTTCACGAGTTCGAAGTGAGAGGGGAAATATTTAAGGGAGATATGCGTGGAAAGTTCTTTACACAGCAGGTGGTGGGTGCCTGGAATGCATTGCCAGTGGAGGTGGTAGAGGCGGGATCCTTCCTATAGTATGGCGACCAAAACTGCACACAATATTCCAGATACGGAGATATGCGTGGAAAGTTCTTTACACAGCAGGTGGTGGGTGCCTGGAATGCATTGCCAGTGGAGGTGGTAGAGGCGGGAACGATTATGTTATTTAAGATGTATCTACACAGATACATGAATGTGCAGGGAGCAGAGGGATGCAGATCCTTAGAAAATAGGCATCGGGTGTCGATAGAGGATCTAGATTAACGCAGATCTGGAGGGCTGACGGGCCAGTAATTTTCTTTGTTCTTTGTTCTTTGTTCTTTGAAACTGCAGTGAACTCTTTATCCATAACCTTTGCATGTGAAATGGTTGGGAAAGCTGTGTCTATCGCCCTGACACTGAAGGCGTATTCCTATGTAACCTTGTGAAATGTGTTTTGAACTACCTGGTTCCTCACTTTTTACAAGGTTAAATTATTATTCTCCATGAGAAGTGTTGCCACTTTCATGAAATTGCAGCGTTTTCAGTCTAGTTTGTTATTTAATGTGCCAAATCTACATGGAAGCCAATTGTCACAAAGCTGTTATACATTGCAATCTAGGGTTACCATTTCTCTGGAATCTTTAGCAAGATATACATTGTTTTTCATCACACTTTCCTTTGGTTTTAAATTGTTTTCATGAGTACTTACTACTATACTAAACATAGATGTATCTTGTTGAGCTGCTCGAACCTTCACTAGCTTGCTGCTGCAAGACAAGTATTGCCTTCTTGTGGATCACTGCTTTATTCAGACTGTTCATACGCCGAGTGAATAAATAGGGCTTGAATCCTGGAATTCATCAATGCCACAGAGTGAATGGATCTCCCTGCAAAGAAATGGAAATTGTTCAGTTTTATGTCACAGAGATATGCAGAGATTGACATACCAGATTCTACATGGACAGAAATTTTAGTCAATTCTTTACTTAACGTCTGTATCAGCCATAAGTTCCCTGCTTACTTTTACCATCTCTTTCTCAGTGACCATAACCAGATTTGATATCAGCACATGGAGACAAAAAGAGTTAACAAACACATGATCAAATATGGAACAGCTGAAATCTATATCTCTGGACTGAGCAAAGAAGCTATCAAATATCTCAACTCCCTGGCCCTTCGAGCAGATGCTGTTTATGAGTGGCAGAGTCTGCAGATCGTACAGTGGATTATTAGTTATCTCAGAGCCCATTGAACCACATAATAGGTTTCTCACAAAGGACACAGGTGATGTTTTATGCAGATATATTAACAAAAAATAGGTGTCTAATTTCTTTGTTCTTTGTAATATGTGTTTTGAATCTATCCAGCGAATTTAGAGCAGCAATGAAGAAAAGCAACAGAATGTTGAATTTCATAGTCATTCAACTGATTGGGTCACATCTTGAAGTCTGTGCTCAATTTGAATTAATGAAATGAAAAAGACATTAATGCACTGAAAACAGTCAAGAGAAATGTCACAACGCTTATTCCTAATATCAAAATAGTTAGTTATGAGGAAAGACTGGAAAATCTGGACTTTTTTTGCCTGGAATGAAAAAATCTGATTGGTGAGTTTGTGACATCAGGACTGGGATTGGAAGGATCTGTACCATTAGGAATGATTTCCCTGAAACCAGGATTCTATTGGAAAGGACAAATAGTGTGGTCAAATTAACTTTAAATTAATGGTTGGACTTAAGTGGAAAGGATCAGATTAAAACAGGTCAAGGGGAAAATGTAGTGTAACAGTCAAAAGCTGACATTTATCCAAAGATGTAAAAGGATTGAAGATGTAACCCTAACTCTAAAAGATGTAAAAGTATTAAACCAGGGAGGAGAATTAAGAAACATATGAGCAAAATGTTAAACCAAAAGGGCAGATTCGTTTCTGAGGCCCACATGAGCATTCTTCATACAATGGCGAAGTGGTGGTATAAGAAACTGGTAATCCAGAGGCTCAGTCTAATGTTCTGAGGACAGGACTCAAATTCCACCATAGCTGTTCGTGGGATTTACATTAAATCACTCCATTTTGAATTGAAAACTAGTCTCAGTAATAGTGACCGTGCAACCCATTGCCGATAGTTGTAAAATGTAAAAACCCATCTGGTTGATTCATCTCCTTTAAGAAAAGAGATCAGCCAACCTAAAGAGTATTTCTGAAGGTATGAGAGTTATTACTGATCACAGCTGAACTCACTTATTTGTGGTTGAAGACCTAGGCTTTACGAACCACATTGCAGGATACAATTAACACAGATTTAAGATGTATGAATAAAAAGAGTGTGTTTAATACAAATAACAAATCTCAATATGACACAATCAATGTTAAACCTTCTTGTGATGAATTACAAAATAATTGTTAAACTCCCACCAATTACCGAAGGTTTAGTCAAGAGATGCATGGCACCTCTCCATGTGCCTTTGGGTTGAGGGTTCTGCAGGCTCCAGATGAAAGATTCACTCTGTCTTCTCTGGTCAGCATTCCTTGGGATTGAGATGACTGATCTCCAACAAACACAACTGTCTTCCTTTATGTCATGCATGAATCCAACTGTTGAAAGTTTTCCCCAATTCCTATTGACTCCAATTTTGCTTGCACTCCTTGATGTCAAACTTGGTCAAATACTGCTTTGATGTCAAAGGTAGTTGCTCTCATTTCATCTCTGGAGTTCAGCTCATTTGCCTATGGTTGGATTGGAATGAAATCAGGAGCTGAGTGGGTGGGCAAGTTATTCCTTTGCAAGTGCATCTTGATGGAACTGCCAACAACACCTTGCACCGCTTTACTGATGATTGAGAGTAGACTGATGGAAAAGTAATTCGTTGGGTTGGATTTGTCCTCTCTTTTGTAGGTAGAACATACTTTGGTAATTTTCCACATTGCCGAGTATATGTTGTATCATAGCTGTACTGAAATGGCTTGCTTAGGAGTGTGTGGCTAGTTTTGAAGCTAAAATCTGCAGTATTATTGTCAGAACATTGTCAAGGTATGCCTTTGCATTAGCTAGTGTCTTTAGTTGTTTTCTAATATTACATGTAATGAATTGAATTGGTTGAACACTAGCATCTGTATTATTGGGGACCTCAGAAGGAGTCTGAGAAGGATCATCTATTCAACACCTCTGGCAGAAGATGAATGCAAATACATCAGCTTTGCATTTTGTACCAAGGTACTAGGCTCCCCCATCATTCAGGACAGGGTTATTCGTGGAGCCTCACTCTCTGTTAATTTTTAATTGTTTACCACCATTCATGCCTGGATCTGGCAGCACTGTAGAGTTTAGGTCTGATCCATTGGATCACTTAAGCCTGTATATTGTATGCTGTCTCCAGTCCATGGTATACAATGTCTGAGGAGGCAAATATGATGCCAAACATGATGTAATCATCAGTGAACATCTCCACTTCTAAAGCGATCACAATAAGATGAAGTTCAACTTTGTGTTTAAAGATGACAAGCACAATACAGCTCCTGAAGTTTCTTGTTTTGCATAAACTACCTTCAGTGTGACAAAATAGAGGTTGTCCACTCTAAATTAGGAAATCTCTTATTGAGTGAGAGATATTGTAGATAGAATGCAAAAGGGGAAATAGCATCTTATAATTGCAGAAATAGTAGTCTGGACCTTAAGTGTATTTTAAAATTCTATCTACAAAGATATGCTGTCCAGTAAATGCATTTCATTCTGATCAGGATGTGTGACTAACTTTTTTCGCTTTGACCCAGCTGCAGTCATTGCAGTGCAGACTCATTTAGGGTCAACTGAATGTACAAATGTCCTAGTCTGGAAAACTCTCTGGGAATTATTCACATCAGGAATTTTTTCTGAAGATAGTTCCAGTTAGAGCAAGTGAAGAATATACTTTTACTAGACTCATAGAGTCATTGAGGTGTACATCATGGAAACAGACTCTTCGGTCAAACCCATCCATGCTGACCAGGTATCCCAACCCAATCTAATCCCACCTGCCAGCACCCAGCCCATATCCCTCCAAACCCTTCCTATTCATATA
>NC_057741.1:26061-50200 GCF_004010195.1 Chiloscyllium plagiosum
ACCCCAGGGAAAAGACTTTGTCTATTTACCATATCCATGCCCCTCAAAATTTTGTAAACCTCTATAAGGTCACCCCTCAGCCTCCGACGTTCCAGGGAAAACAGTCCCAGCCTGTTCAGCCTCTCCCTATAGCTCAAATCCTCCAACCCTGGCAACATCCTTGTAAATCTTTTCAGAACCGTTTCAAGTTTCACAACATCTTTCCAATAGGATGGAGACCAGATTTGCACACAATATTCCAACAGTGACCTAACCAATGTCCTACTAGGTTGAACAATATAAAGATACTACAGATTAGCTGATTATAATAATTTAAATATGTATGAGTTCAAGAAACCATCCACCACAAATAAATTATTAATATTCAGTTCCGTATTTAACATAACCATGGTTTCCTCTGGATGTATTGAATCTATAAATTGTACATACTTTCAACTTCTTTGCTGCTTGAAAAACTAGCGATAAGAAAATTATCACCTAGTTTAACACTCACTGTATTATTGTATGACTTTGAAATAACAATTTGTATATAGTGTTCCTTTGTAGATACTATACAGAACAAAATCAGTAAATGGAACTGTAAAAAGTTCAATTGAAGCATGAAAACATTGGCCTGAATTTACATGCAGATACAAAGGCTCAGTATCTGTCCAAAATGCCCAAGATGTCAGAAGCCCAAATCAAGAAGTCCATCTAAACTTGGCCACCACAAATTCTGCAAGGAGAGAGGGGATGGGAGTGGGAAGGTTTGAAATTCACATATTCACTTCCAGAAAGCAGATGCTCATATAATTCAGCAGTTGCCTTTGGTGTAGTATATGTCTGAAACACAAAGTGTGCAGATTGGACTTGGTAGGAACAGATTTGAATCATATGAATTTGTTTAGATAACCAGTGTAACCTTTTGGAGAGGTAAGGTGCCCTTTTATATATAGTTCAGGGACACTTTTAGAAGATGTCAGGTACCATTTTGGAGAGGCAAGTTATGTTTTGATTCCTTTTAGTGTTGTTAAAAATAAACATGAATGTGTGCATGAAGTGCAAGAACTAATTAGAACTTCAAAGTTATCAGTGGGCGGCACGGTGGCACAGTGGTTAGCCTCACAGCGCCTGAGACCCGGGTTCAATTCCCGCCATACTGACTGTGTGGAGTTTGCACGTTCTCCCCGTATCTGCATGGGTTTCCTCCGGGTGCTCCGGTTTCCTCCCAAAACATGAATGTGTGCATGAAGTGCAAGAACTAATTAGAACTTCAAAGTTATCAAAAACTTTTAAGATGTCAATTGGACATTGGATATGTCAAAACTCATTGGATCTTTCAAAGTTCAGTGGATCCATAAGATCAGCCAAGGGATCTAGCTGTACTAAGCTTTAAATTAACAAAAGAAATTGGTTTGTTTTTACAAAGGTTTGTTTTTATTTTGCTCTTTTTTAAGTAACTTAAGGGCTTTCAATATAGAATTTGTGCATTATGTCAGATTTTATGATTTACCGATATCACATTATTAGTAGGCAGTCTGCTCAGTTGATAACTCTGTGTGGTTATAGAACAGAAATGTTTCTTTTCATAAGGATTAAACACTTATTTGAAATACTTGTTTTCATAAAATAAGGGATTAAATATTTAGTGAAATGATTGTTTTCATAAGAGATTAGTTGAAGAAATTTCAGTGTATTGATTTTTAAAAATAAACCATGAGCTTATTTCAGTAATGACATCATTGATAGAGATATACCTTTATGACAACGTGATTCCTGAGACATGACCATGACAGATACTACGCACGTTGGCATGAGCTGGCATTGAGTTGACTAAAAAAAGCTTTGAGGATGAGTGGGGCCATGTTTGGAAATGAGGGGCTGTGGTGGATAGGGTGGTGGTGCAAGGAATGCTATGGATGGTATGAGGAGTTTGAGTTGTGGAGAGGTATGAATGACATATTCAGTATGAGGGTTTATGGGGATGAGTGGTTGGCATGACACTGCAGAGGTTGGCAAGTATGGACTACTATGATGCATAGGATGGGTAATAGTATATGAGGAGTGAGGTCTAGATAACTGTTTTCAGTTTTATTCATTTAATTAAACCTTAACACAATGCTGGGACGATGGGAAAGCATTTTGTGCAGCTTGTCTCCACATCCAGCAGCCTCTGCTCTCATTTTGAATCCACTGACCAAACTCCCTGTGAGGGAAACTCCCACAACAAAATTAAAACCAGTTCTTCTTGGTTAGTTTTACTCCCACCTGGGAGTAACTTTTGGGCTATGACTTCAATAAACAATGGTATTTTTTGTGTATACAGTTTTAAATACCAATCTATCTGTTTCTAAGATATTTCTAAGTCTGAAAATCCGTTTACCATTCCTAAAGATATGGATGATGCAGACATTCTATTTAAAGAGGAATGTGAAACATTAGATAAAACAATGCATAATGACACAGTGAGTACTGGAAGAATTAATCACCTTGAAGATTGATAAATCAGCAGCACTGGATGAACTGTTTCCTATTAAGTTAGAAGAAGCCAGGGAGCAAAGAACAGATTTAGCTGTTTCACCAGTTGGCTAATTTCATGGCTGAATTTCACAGACAATACAAGCTTTTTGTATGATCGTGGTGTGGTGGTTGAGGGGGAGGGAATGGGGAGGAGAGTGGGGGAGGTTGCTGGGAAGCTTCCCAGGCTACACCACTGACTCTGATCATTGACTTGGTTGATCAGAGGGTAAATAATGTGTCAACAATAAACAGTAACAGTGGAAAGAAGGCACAGTGACCATTTTACTCCACATCTGCAGTGTGGCAGGAAAATCCCTCTTCAGTACAAAGCTTGTCCCAGTCATTATGCCTAGTGCCAGCTGTGCTGTTTAAGGATACTTTGCAGCAGTAGAAAACTTTCATCTGTGGGGCAAGCATTTAAAACTCGACCATTTCAATCTGTAAGTGTCAAATGTAGATGATACTAAAGAAAAAGATGTTTTCTTCTGAGGAGAAATAGCAGACCCACAAATGGATTTCTGGATTTTTCATTATGAGGAGTAATTAAGAAAGCTAGTTCATGGTATTCTGTAGTGTTTCAACAAATAAAACTAATAAAATTGATGCAGGGCTTGACAGTGTGGATATAGTAAGTATAGTATTACCCTGGCTGGTAGCAGGCCACTTAAAACTGAGATGAGGGGATGTTTCTTCATTCGGCGGGTGACAAATCTTTGGAATTCTCTACCCCAGAGGCATGTGGAAACTTGATCGTTGAGCAAGCTCAAGACAGAATTCAATAGCTTTCTGGAAACCAATTACACTAAATGACATGGAGATAATGCAGAAAAAGGACATTGAGAAGATGATCACCCATGATCAATAACAATGGGACAGGCTTGAAGGGCTAAATGAGATGGAAATGTGTTGCTGGAAAAGCGCAGCAGGTCAGGCAGCATCTAGGGAACAGGAGAATCGACGTTTCGGGCAGAAACCAATTACACTAAATGACATGGAGATAATGCAGAAAAAGGGCATTGAGAAGATGATCACCCATGATCAATAACAATGGGACAGGCTTGAAGGGCTAAATGGCCTACTCTATATTCCTTTGTGCTGGTATACAGTTTTTAAGAATATGAATTTTAAAGTTGATTCAGGAGTAGGAGTGACTATTTTTTTCCCAAAAGCATGATTGAAGCCTAAACTTCTTCAACCATTTTTTATTCAATTTCTGGGTGTAAGTTGTATTCTGCTCATGGTATAAGGGCAGATACATGTCACATTTTAACATAATGGTAGAGAGAGATCATCTTAATGTCATTTCTTAGCTGAATAGTTCTTTATTAAGCAGAGAAGCTTGGGTGTCTTTGAATCATACTTAATTACCAGTTGCATATGAAATTCAAGTTGACTAAATATGCAGTGAATTAATATCCAGTGAAGAACCTTCATCCTTAGGACCAGAGGAGAATATTACTTCGAGTAGAGGTTAGAAGAAACAGTAAAGAGGTGCACAAAGATGAAAGTGACCACCTGCCAGAAAATATTCAACATCTTAATTTTATTTTTCAGGGAAGAATGGGGGAGAATGAATATCAAAATGTCACTGAAATTGATGATTTATCACCGGAAGAGATCCTGAACCTTGCTTTACTTTTTACAGGTTGCATAGAAGAGGTCAGTTTGGTTGCCTGTGTTGTGATCAGCAAGGTTTTCACAAAATCAACAATGCAAATCAGTTAGTTCATTCTACTAACGACATCGATGACTTGTGACAACAACAGCATGATGTAGTAACTCAAAGTTTGGGAGATTTGTAGCTCGGGTGCTCGTTGTTGTGGTTCTGTTCGTCGAGCTGGAAATTTTTGTTGCAAACGTTTCGTCCCCTGTCTAGGTGACATCCTCAGTGCTTGGGAGCCTCCTGTGAAGCGCTTCTTTGATGTTTCCTCCGGCATTTATAGTGGCCTGTCCCTGCCGCTTCCGGTTGTCAGTTTCAGCTGTCCGCTGTAGTGGCCGGTATATTGGGTCCAGGTCGATGTGTTTGTTGATGGAGTTTGTGGATGAATACCATGCCTCTAGGAATTCCCTGGCTGTTCTCTGTCTGGCTTGCCAGGGAATTCCTAGAAGCATGGCACCCATCCACAAACTCCATCAACAAACACACCGACCTGGACCCAATATACCAACCACTACAGCGGACAGCTGAAACTGACAACCAGAAGTTGCGGCATGTCCTCGTTCCGTTGTCTTTCTCTTAGGCATCTGTTGATGAAATTGCGCGGGTATCCGTTTTTGGCGAATACCTTGTATATGTGTTCCTCTTCCTCTTTTTGCAGTTCTGGTGTGCTGCAGTGTGTTGTGGCCCTTTTGAACAGTGTCTTGATGCAACTTCGTTCGTAGTAACTTCTTCATGTGAAGAAGGACCAAAACTGATACTTTTCATTGTCAAGGTAACTATTGCAGGATGAGTGCCTGATATTGTTTAATCTACAACCAAGTTGGAGATCAGACAATTACAGAGGAGCTTATACCAAATCTTATTAGTGACACGGAAGTAAAAGAAGAAAACATTTATTTGAATTTACAAGCTTTCTTCATCATTGATTTTAATGACATTACACAACTTGCTGGGCTTTTAGAGGTGTTATTGCCTACTGAGGAGCAGACTCACTATAAACAGAGTCAGCAAGAAGGACCTATCTAAAGAAAGAGAGATCGCTATAGTATTAGTGGGAAATCATCATTTCTTCTCCAGAGTATTCTTTCCTCTTCTTTTTAGTCACTTGATTCATTCACTGATTATTACTCACTATTCACGTGTTATAGCAGTAGAGGTTATAGCTGTACAATTCTTCACATGAGCTGAACAAACTGCAACAGCAAGTGGCTTAACTTTTCTCCAGTGTTCTAGAAAGTTTAAAAAAGAAAAAGTAGAAAATATTAAAATCTCCATCCATTATTTTTCTACATTAATTGAGAAGGCAGAAATTCAGACTGTTAATATCAGTGCCCTTCAAAGAAAAGGCAGCAGAGAGCATACATCACCCATATCTCCTGTGAACACAACTGGAGAGATATACCTCTTACACAGAAGGTGCAGTTGGTGTTGGTGGGGGGAGCAATGGAATAACAGTAGGATAAAAATGTATGCTGTTTATGGATAGAGTGAAAGATTTGTTTTTATAAGGGGTTATTAGCTACTATTCTACAGGATGCATCATCAGTCCTATTGGGTGATACCAGGCCACATGTAGCAAAGAAGAGTTCAGGTGAAGTCCTGCAGCAGTGTATCTTTTAAACCATGTGTATAACCAATAACTTTTTTTTAGTTTATTGTACTATAGATTTTAGCTTCCTTTTCTGGAACACATGCAAAACTCAGTCCTGGCATTAAGACATGACTGGGGAGCTTTACTAAAATAAGTAACCATGTTGGAATCAGTAGTGTCTTGCCTGTCTGTGAAATCCTATCTGATATTTTCTTGAACATGAAGAACAGCCAAACTTTCTACAAGGTTTGCACATGTCCGTGAGCACATTTGTACTGCATCCCATCTTGCGTGCCCAAAAATGCGTGGGGCAGCACGGTGGCACAGTGGTTAGCACTGCTGCCTCACAGCGCCAGAGACCCGGGTTCAATTCCCGCCTCAGGCAACTGACTGTGTGGGGTTTGCACATTCTCCCCGTGTCTGCGTGGGTTTCCTCCGGGTGCTCCGGTTTCCTCCCACAGTCCAAAGATGTGCAGGTCAGGTGAATTGGCCATGCTAAATTGTCCGTAGTGTTAGGTAAGGGGTAAATGTAGGGGTATGGGTGGGTTGCGCTTCGGCGGGTCGGTGTGGACTTGTTGGGCTGAAGGGCCTGTTTCCACACTGTAATGTAATCTAATCTAATCTAAATGGTGAAAGAGTATGGTGAAACTAGATTTGACATGGACAGACTGATTCAACACTGGGATACCAAAATAACCGTGAATGAAAGGGCAACAGCTAACTTTCCTATTTATATGTTGAACAACAAAGGGAATGAAACAAGACACATCCAATTTTTAAAATGGTAATGACATTACTTTCAAGGGGAGAATAGTAAAATTGCCTCTTGTTGGTGATGGCCATAGCCCGACACATGCAGGGGACAAATATAACTTGTCATTTATCATCACAAATTCGACAGTTACCCAGGTCTTACACAATGTCGATGTTGGTCTGCTTCAGTATCTGAGAATTCACAAATCATACAGAATATTGTGCAATTAACAAAGAGCATCCTGGTTTAGATCATTCGGGAGGTTGAGGGGATAATTGAGAGGAGTTACTCAGAGGTAGTCACAACTTAGATACAGGAAAAAGGTAGATGGGTTACAGTCAGGAGAAGGAAAGGGAACAGGCAAACAGTGCAGGGATCCCCTGTGGCCATTCCCCTCAATAACAAGTCTACCACTTTGGATACTACTGGTTGGGGGGGACTTAGCGGGTTAAGCCATGGCGTACAGGTTTCTGGCACAGAGTCTGTCCCTGTTGCTCAGAAGGGAAGCGGGGACAGGAGTAAAGCATTAGTCATTGGGGACTCCACAGTTAGGGGGACAGATAGGAGGTTCTGTGGGAATGAGAGAGACTCACGGTTGATGTGTTGCCTCTCAGATGCCAGGGTCCTGATGTCTCGGATCGTGTTTTTGGGATCCTTAAGGGGGAGGGGGAGCAGCCCCAAGTCGTGGTCCACATGGGCACCAACGACATAGGTAGGAAAAGGGATGGGGATGTAAGGCAGAAATTCAAGGAGCTAAGGTGAAAACTTACAGCTAGTACAAACAGAGTTGTTATCTCTGGATTGTTACCCATGTCACGTGCTAACGAGTCGAGGAAAAGGGAGAGGGAGCAGTTGAATATGTGGCTACAGGAATGTTGCAGGAGAGAGGGATTCAGAGACCTAGATAATTGGGGCTCATTCTGGGGTAGGTGGAACTCTACAAAGGGGATAGTGTACAACTGAACCAGAGGGTTATAAAAATCCTGGGGAGATATTTGCCAATATTCTTCGGGCGGGTTTAAAATAATTCAGCAGGGGAACGGGAACCTGAATTGTAGCTCCAGTGTACAGGAGGTTGAAAATAGTGAGGTCATAAATAAGGTTTCAATGTCACAAGAGTGTACCAGCAGGCAGGAAGGTGGTTTGAAAGATATTCACTTCAGCAACAGGAGCATCAAGAATAAGGTAGGTGAACCTGCAGCATGGATTGGTACCTGGGACTTCGATGTTGTGGCCATTTCAGAGACTGGATAGAACAGGGACAGGAATGGTTGTTGCGGGTTTCGGGGTTTGGATGTTTCAGTAACAACAGAGAAGATGGTAAAAGAGGGGGAGGTGTGGCGTTCCTAGTCAAGGACAGTATTACGGTGGCAGAAAGGACATTTGATGAAGACTCGTCTACTGAGGTAGTATGGGCTGAGGTTAGAAACAGGAAAGGAGAAGTCACCCTGTTGGGAGTTTTCTTTCGACCTCCAGAGGAAAGGATTACAAAGACGATTCTGGAAAGGAGTGAGAGTAACATGGCAATTGTTATGGGGGACTTTATCATTTCTAGTCAATATTTGGAAAGTTATAGTTCAACTACTTTAGATGGGTTAGTTTTTGCCCAATGTGTGCAGGAGAGTTTCCTGACACAGTATGTAGACAGGCCAACAAGAGGTGAGGCCACATTGGATTTGGTGCTGGGTAATGAAGGTAGGTAGGTGAGCACTTTGATGATAGTGACCACAATTCGGTTTAGGTTTATTTTAGTGATGAAAAGGGATAGGAATATACTGCAGGACAAGAGTTATAGCTGGTGAAAAGGCAATTATGGTGCAATTAGGCAAGATTTAGGATGCATAGGATGGGGAAGGGAACTTCAGGGGATGGGCACAATTGAAATGTGGAGCTTGTTCAAGGAACAGCTACTGTGTGTCCTCGATAAGTATGTACCTGTCAGACAGGGAGGGAGTGCTCAAGCAAGGGAACAGTGGTTTCCTAAAGAAGTTGAATCTCTTGTCAAGATGAAGAAGACAGCTTATGTTAGGATGAGACATGAAGGCTCAGTTAGTGCGATTGAGAGTTACAAGTTAGCCAGAAAGAATGTAAACAGAGAGCTCGAAGAGCCAGGAGGAGACATGAGAAGTCTTTGGCAGGATCAAGGAAAACCCTGAAGCTTTCTGTGGGTATGTCAGGAAGAAAAGAATGACTCAAGTAAGATTAGGGCCAATCAAGGACAGTAGTGGGAAGTTGTGTGTGGAGTCCAAGGAGATAGGAGAGGTGTTGAATGAATATTTATCGTCAGTATTCACACAGGAAAAAGACAATGTTGTCGAGAAGAATATTGAGATACAGGCTATTAGAGTAGACAAGATTGAGATTCATGAGGAGGAGATGTTAGCAATTCTGGAAAGTGTTCTAATAGATAAGGTCCCTGGGCTGGATGGGAGTCATCCTAGGATTCTCTGGGAAGCCAGGAAAGAGATTGCAGAACCTTTGGCTTTGATCTTTATGTCGTCATTGTCTGCAGGAACAGTACCAGAAGACTGGAGGATAGCAAATGTTGTCCCCTTGTTCAAGGAGAGTAGAGACAACTCTGGTAACTATAGACCTGTGAGCCTTACTTCAGTTGTGGGTAAAGTGTTGAAAAGGATTACAAGAGATAGGATTTATAATCATCTAGAAAGGACTAATTTGATTTGGGACAGTCAACACTGTTTTGTGAAGGTAGGTTGTGCCTCACAAACCATATTGAGTTCTTTGAGAAGGTGCCCAACCAGGTGGATGACGGTAAAGTGGTTGATGTGGTGTATATGGATTTCAGTAAAGCATTTGATAAGGTTCCCCAAGGTAGGCAATTGCAGAAAATACAGAGGCATGGGATTGAGGGTGATTTAGCGGTTTGGATCAGAAATTAACTAGCTGTAAGAAGACAAAGGGTGGTGGTTGATGGGAAATATTCATTCTGGAGTTCAGTTACTAGAGGTGGACTGCAAGGATCTGTTTGGGGGCACTGCTGTTTTTCATTTTTGTAAATACCTAGATGAGGGCGTGGAAGGACGGATTAGTAAATTTGCAGGTGACACTAAGATCAGTGGAGTTGTGGATAGTGCCAAACGATGTTGCAGGTTACAGAGGGACATAAATTAGTTGCAAAGCTGGGCTGAGAGGTGGCAAAAGGAGTTTAATGTGGAAAAGTGTGAGGTGATTCACTTTGAAGGAATAACAGGAATACGAATACTGGACTAATAGTAAGTCTCTTAGTCGTGTGGATGTACAGAAAGATCTCTGTGTCCATGTGCATCGATCCCTGAAAGTTGCCACTTAGGTTGATAGGGCTGTTAAGAAGGTGTACATTCTGTTAGCTTTTATTAGTGGAGGGATTGAGTTTCGGAGCCATGAGGTCATGTTGCAGCTGTGCAAACTCTGGTGCAGCCGCACATGGAGTATTGCATACAGTCCTGGTTTCTGCGTTATCGGAAGGGTGTGGAAGCATTGGAAAGGATGCAGAGGAGATTTACCAGGATGTTGCCTGGTATGGTGGGAATATCTTATGAGGAAAGGTTGAGGGACTTGAGGCTGTTTTCATTAGAAGGAGGTGGAGACGTGACTTAATAGAGACATACAAGATTTTCAGAGGATTAGATAGGGTGGACAGTGAGACCCTGTTTCCTCAGATGGTGAGGGCTAACACAACGGGGCATAGCGTTAAATTGAGGGGTGATAGATATAAGACAGATGTCAGAGGTAAGTTCTTTCCTCAGAGAGTAATAAGGGCATGGAACATACTGCCTGCAACAGTAGTAGTCTCGCCAACTTTAAGGGCATTTAAATGGTCATTGAATAAACATTTGGATGATAATGGAATAGTGTAGATTAGATGGAATTAAGATTGGTTTCACAGGTTGGCCCAACATCCTGTACTGTGCTGTAATGTTCTTGTTCTATGGTTCTGACCTTATGGTGAAGGGAAGGACAACTGATAAAGCAGCTGAAGATGGTTAGACTAGAACACTATCCTGAGGAACTCCTGCAGTGATGTCCTTGGACTGAGATAATTGACTTCCCAAAACCGCAACCATCTTTCTTTCTGTCAGTTATGATTCCAACAAGCAGAGAGTTTTTCCACAATTCCTATTAATTTCAATTTTGCAAGTGCTCTTTAATGCCAAAATTACTTAAATGATGCCATGATGTTCAGGGCAGTCTTCTGACTTTACCTTTGCAATTGAATTGTTTCCATGTCAGGATCAAAGCTCTGAAGAGGTCAGGTGCTGATTGACTCAGACGGAACCAAAACTAAGCAGTGAGCAGGTTATTGCTGAGCAAGCCTCTTGATTACATTGTTGAAGACACCTTCTTTACTGATGATTAGGGTGGCCTGATGG
The DNA here is from genome assembly GCF_004010195.1 of Chiloscyllium plagiosum. Classification (NCBI taxonomy): domain Eukaryota; kingdom Metazoa; phylum Chordata; class Chondrichthyes; order Orectolobiformes; family Hemiscylliidae; genus Chiloscyllium; species Chiloscyllium plagiosum. Next base: position 36,936 of record NC_057741.1, read on the forward strand.
GGCAGTAACCAGCTGGTTTGGATTTTACTTGCTTTGTATCAATAGGAGATTGAGAAAGCGGACTTTGATGCTTCAAGGGGGATGTGTTTGCCGTTGTTCTTTCAGTGCCTAAGCTGATGCCAGGAGATCTGTTTAGTTTCATGTCTGTTTTTAGGCTTGATTATGGTTTTAATAAACTCTCTAGTCTTATTAGCATATGAGAAGGTATTCAACTCTGTATGATCTGGAACCTATGAAATGGGAATTCTGAGTGCCCAGCCTGTATTTCCTGGGATACAGAATCTGATTTGGGAGGAGAAGGAAGGAAGTTGTCAGCATTCAAGGAGCAGGAGAATCAATGTTTTGGGCACAAAACCTTCATCATTCCAGCACCACACTCTTTACTCTGATCTCCAGCATCTGTAATGCTCACTTTCATCTATGAGAAGGAAGGAAGGAAATGACACCTACCACATGCACCATGAACAAAGTGAGAGGAACTACATTATGAGATCTTCCAATATGACCTCCTTATCGATTTCAAACCTTCTAGGGAGTGAATTTCAACCGTTTATATATGAAGTGAATAACACCTTTTTTCACCCCAACCCATTACCTTTAAGAAGTCCAATGTGATTTATAACCATCCATGGTTTTGAGACCTTCATTATTTTATTCTTGCTTTGGAACTCAAATTAAGGATCAAACTTTGAATTTTGAGCAGCAGCTTTTTTTTGGAAAGGAGGAGAGACCAAACAAACTGATAGTTTGGTTATGGAAACTGGCCTGGAAGGATAATTGTAGGTTAATTATTGTCTTAAGAATACCTACGTTGTTTTGGCACTGAGATGTTCTCCACTCAAGACTGGCAACTGGTTGGATGTTGAGTTGACCAATCAAGAATGGAATGTTGTTGTCCAGCCAATCATAGAGAAGATTGCTAAAAGAGAGGAAATAATGGGCGAATCACTGCTGAGTGGGACTTTCGAGCTGTGAGTGTGTTCTGAAAAAGCTTCTGGTTTGTTTTCTTCCCTCTGTCTTTTGGTTTTACTATATTGTCAACTTGATTGTTGTTTGATAAGAAAATACTCCTTCGTAAGAAGTGAGTGAATAATTCTGGAAAGTTACTGGAGCTGGTTTGATGCATCAGTGACTTTGGAATTCAAGCAAGACCTACAGTTTACTTGTCTGTGAAGATCTCTATTAACCAAGCATTTCTGAAGGTATGTCACATTACAATTCTTTTCTTCCCTTTATCCCTTAACTATGTCTGTCTGTCTGTCAGTCTGTCAATGTGAGAGTGGGTTTTCTGGTTAAAGAAAATTGGGCTTAAATCATAGATATTAAGAAAGTTGCCTTTTTTTAACCTATGTTCTGTTAAACAATAGCATATTGATGATTTCTTTCGAGGTTATAAACTTGGTGGATGATATCAGTTATTCTTCAAGTCTATTTTGGACAAATGGATAATTTTGAGGGTCACCAAATGTTTTAATTTTGCTGTGTTGTGAATCTATGATTAGTAAATCTGGTTTAGTCTGGCTTGCTATCCTTGTGTCGTAACAAAGGTAAGTGTCTGGAACATCACAAAGAGTTCTTTATGGCCTTTATAGATCAAAGACACTTTATTCCATCAAATGTGAAGTCCTTTGAAAATTCCTAGAAATCCAGGAAAATTAATTATTAGCTTTTGACTTTTGCTTGACAATGTGATCACAAGTGTCTCATTTACCACAAATTGGAGGCCAAGCTATTCTGCATTGAGATTGGTACAATCACATAGCTGAACCAATGCTCCTCAATATCTGCTTCAGCCTGGTAATTGTGCCCAATTACCATTCGTGTCCAACTTCTGAAAGGAACCACAAATTGAGCTTCAACTCAACAGGACTCCTTTACCACTAAGAGACTACCTATTCATCTGGATCAACTGTAACCAGCACACCATCTTCCCTATTTGTCTATTAACTAAACCTCTCCTGGATCTCTTCTGCTTATTCTAAATATGTGCTTATCTAAAAATGGCCTCTGAAAGATCATTAGACAACCAAGTTACACCAACTCTATAACCTAAACAAAAGCAACAGTCTGTTTATTGGCTGGTATCAGTGAATCATGCCCAATTCTCACTTTGTAAAATTTATCTAATTAACTAATGTATCATACCTAAAATACTGCTTTGCAATAGATGATCAGAAAATTGTTAAAATCATTAACTGTCTATATTAGATAACTGTGATCACAAATCCCCTAAAATCAACACTTCCCTCTATCTATCCTCAGTTACCTCCTCAAAGTCTTCTAATAAATTGTCAGATATGAATTGGGCATGATTCACTGATACCAGCCAATAAATAGACTGTTGGCACCGAATGTTTTGGTCTTGATAAAATGGTGGGGACAACATCCTATTCTCTAGCTAAGGTGTTGGGTAACTCTTGCCTGGGTCTTCCTCCGTTTCTTTTGGTCTGTTTTCCATTTGTCTAATGAAGACTGCCTGAAAAGGACAGCTCCCTGAGGACCACCTGATGAGAGCTACTTCCTACAAGAATTGTCCTCTGCCTCTGCCTATGCTGTTTCTATGAGGGCAGGTTACTTTCTTGACATTGGATGACCATTTTCCCCTTGCCCACCTTCATCTGAGGGTTAGTTTACCATTTTTCCTCAGAATAAATTCTTATTTTTAAAAATGATAAATATTGAAAATAGGGTATATTTGGCACCAGTTAACTTTTTGAAGGTACTCTATTGGATATGGTGACCTCTGTTTCTTGTAATTCTTTCCTTTATTATCCAACACTGGAATTTTGGAAAGTACTTATATAATAGCTATTAAAGAAAGTATCATGTTACACAGTAAATACTAGGAAACATAATTTTTTGATGAATCATAATATCCAACAGAAAGCAGTGAATGTCATGTGTTTGGATTTCTAGAAGGCATTTGATAAGGTGCTGGATGTTAGGCTACTTAATAAGATAAGAATCCATGATGTTGAAAACAGTAAACTAGTTTGGATTGAGGTTTTACTAACTAATGAAAGACATTGGGTTGGCATAACGGGACATTTTCAGGTCGAGAACCTGTGACTTCTAATTTTTCAGAAGGACTACAGCCTTTTGATTTTTGATGCTGTCTGGCTTGCTGTGTTCTTCCAGCCCCCTGCCTGTCTACTTTGGATTCCAGCATCTGCATTTTTTGTCTCTTTTGGAAAGACAGGCAGGTGGACAGAGGAGTAGGGATTGTTTTTTTTAATAAAAAAATGAAATTAAATCAATAGCAATAACAAAACTAGGGTCTGATGATGTACAATCTGATGATGAACCACAAAGGTAAGAAAAAGCCATTATAGGAGTTATCTACAGGCCTCTAAACAGTAGTCAGGATTTAGATGTACCAAGAGATAGAAAAGGCTTGTAAGTAAGGCAAGGTTACAGTGATCATTGGGGATTTCAATATGTAGGTGGACAGGGAAAATCAGGTTGGTAATGGATTACAAGAAAAGGAATTTGTGGAATGTCTCTGAGATAGCTGTTTGGAGCAGCTTGTGGTAGAGCCCACCAGGGAACAAGCAATACTGGGATTTAGCATTGTGCGATGAGGCAGACTTGATAAGGGAGCTTAAGGTGAAGGAAGCCTTAGGAGACAGTGACCATAATATGACAGAATTTACTCTGCAGTTTGAGAGGGAGAAGGTGGAATCAGATGTAACAGTATTCCAGTTGAATAAAGGCAACTACAGAGGAATGAGGAAGGAACTGACCAGAACTGACTGGGAGAGGAGTCTAGCAGGAAAGACAGTGGAACAGCAATGGCAGGACTTTCTGGGAGTAATTCAGGAGACATAGCAGAGATTCATCCCAAAGAAAAAGAGGCATAGTACGGGGAGGTGAGACAACCATGGCTGACCAGCGAAGTCAGGGACAGCATAAAAGGAAAAGACAAAGTATATAATGTGGCGAAGGCCAATGGAAAGCCTTCAAAGACCAACAGAGGACAATGAAGAAAGAAATAAAAGAGGGTAAGCGAGCCAGTAAAATTATGGAAGATTGCAAGACTTTCTTTACATATATAAAGGGCAAAAGAGAGGCAAATGTAGACATTGGACTGTTGGAAAATGATGCTTGAGAGATAGTAATGGGGAACAGGGAAATGGCTGAGGAATTGAATGAGTACTTTGTGTCAGTCTTTACAATGGAAGACATGAGTGATATCCCAAAAATTCAAGAGAATTGAGGGCAGAACTGAGTATGGTGGCCATCAACCAGGAGAAAGGCCAGAAAGTGGATGAATCACCTGGACTTGATCGGCTACACCGGAGAGTTCTAAAGGAGATAGCTGAAGAGATAGTGAAGCCTTTAGTGGTAATCTTTCTGGTATCACTGGAGTCAGGGAGGGCCTAAAGGACTGGAAAATTGCTAATGTAATCACCCTACCTCTCCCACCACCCAGTTTAAGAAGGGAGTAAGGCAAAAGTTTGCAGCTGATACAAAGATCAGTGGAGGGGCAGATAGACAGGGAGGCTGCAGAAAAATTTATAGGCTGATTAGCCTGACCTCAGTCGTTGGTAAGATTTTGGACTCCATTGTGAAGGCTGAGATTTCTGAATACTTGGAAGTGCATGGTAAAATAGGGCAAAGTTTTCATGGTTTCATCAAGGGGAGGTCATGCCTGACAGACCTGTTAGAATTCTTTGAGGTAACAAGCCTCAAAGAAGCCTTTGAGCTAAGGAGCTAAGCTTAGACTAAGGAGAGCCAATGGATGTTATCTATCTGGACTTCCAGAAGGCCTTTGATAAGGAGCTGCACAGGAGGCTGCTGAGTGAGATAAGGGCCCATGATGTTACTAGCTTGGATAGAAGATTGGCTGTTGGGCAGAAAGCAGAGAGTGTAGATAAAAGGGTCTTTCTCAGGATGGAAGCCAGTGACTAATGGTGTTCCACAAGAGTCAGTATTGGGACCACAACTTTTCACTTTATACGTTAATAATCTGGATGAAGGTACTAACGGCATTCTGGCTAAGTCTGCAGATGACACAAAGATAGGTAGAAGGGCAGGTAGCATTGAGGAGGCAGGGAAGCTGCAGAAAAATCTAGACAAGTTAAGAGAGTGGGCAAAAAAGTGGCAGATGAAATAAAATGTGGGAAAGTGTGAGATCATGTACTTTGGTAGGAAGAATAGAGGCATAAATTATTTTCTAACTGGGGAGAAAATTCAGAAATCTGGAGCACATACGGACTTGAGAGTCCTAGTCATGGTTTCTCTTAAAGTAAACTTGCAGGATGGGTCAGTAGTTAGAAAGGCAAATACAATGGGCACAGTGGTTAGCACTGCTGCCTCACAGGGCCAGAGACCTGGGTTCAATTCCCGCCTCAGGCGACTGACTGTGTGGAGTTTGCACATTCTCCCAGTGTCTGTGTGGGTTTCCTCCAGGTGTTCCGGTTTTCTCCCACAGTCCAAAAATGTGCAGGTGAGGTTAATTGGACATGCTAAATTGCCCGTAGTGTTTGGTGAAGGGATAAATGTAGGGGAATGGGTCTGGGTGGGTTGCGCTTCGGCGGCTCAGTGTGGACTTGTTGGGCCAAAGGGCCTGTTTCTGTAAGTAATCTAATCTAATATTGTCATTCACCTTGAGTAGACTGGAATACGAAAGCAACCATGCACTTCTACGGGTTTAAAAGGCACTGGCCAGACCACATTTAGAATATTGTGAGTAAGTTTGGGCCAGGAAGGATGTATTAGCGTTGGAGCAGGTCCAGAGAAGGTCCATGAGAATGAATCCAGGGAAGAAATATTTAATGTATGAGGAATATTTGAGGACTTTGGGACTATACTCAATGGAGTTTAGAAGTTTGAAGGGGGATCTGATTGAAACTTGAAGAATATTGAACATTCTGGACTGAGTGGATGTTGGGAAGGTGTTTCCATTAGCAGGAGAGATGAAGGCCGGAGGGTGCCCCTTTAGAGAAGAGGGAAGGCCTTTTACAATGGCAGTAGGGAGAAACTTCTTAGCCATAGAGTGGTGAATCTGTAGAATCCATTGCCACAGAAGGCCAGATCATTGAGTACATTTAAGACCAAGATAGATACATTCCTAATTGCCAAGGGGATCAAAGGTTATGGGGACAAAACAGAAAAATGGGGTTGAAAAACATGAGAGCCATGATCGAATGATGGAGCAGACTTGAAGGGCTGAATAGCCTAGTTTCTGCTCCTATAGAGTCTTATGGTAAAGAAATTTGGCATTGTCTGAACAAGTGAGATAGAACAGGAGAAACTGAGAGAATAGAGTAAACTTTACAGGAAGCCGGTTGTGAGGAAGTGCCCTCAAAGTAATTGTGGGCAAAGATGCCTCTGTTAGAAGACATGGATCCACACGTTCCAGAAAACAAGACTGGCAGATTGAGGAAGGAAAGAGAAGTATTAGAGGTGTAATATGTGAAGAGTGAAAATTGCAAAACGAAGTTGCAGTTCACCAGTTCAAGCTCAGAGCCAGAAACTGAACCATTACAGTCATCAATGTATCGGAAATAGAGGCAATGGAAGGTCTGAGTAGGATTGGAATAAAAACATGAGAATTCAATACCCAAACATCTTGCCCCAAGGAGTGATGGAAACAAAATATTATGGAAGATGAAATTGATACTTTACAGGTACAATAAAGATACACGTGTGCAAGCCACTGACAACTTCTGTAGGAAGTCATAAAGAATGCAACAATGCTTTCATGGTTTTTTTTACCAACAAAAGCGCAAATTCTGTGTTAACTAAGTTGAATCCAGAAACACTTAGCCCCATTTTCAAAAGACAGCGATTTACTCATATACTGTTCATATATATCAAAATATTGTGGCAATATTAACTTGTCTGCAGTGGTTGAGTTTTTTCAGATCAATAATTGTTGTTAAGGAGATAACATTAATAGAGTAGAAACGACCCAAAGGAAATACTAAAAGAACATCAAACAACACAACACCATTTGCCAACGCTTCTTAACTTTTAAAAATCAAATCAAAAATTGTGACTCAAGAATCTGAACTCCAAATTAACAGGCTTTGCCGCTTTCCTCTGATGTCTGTCCAAGAAACGGGACTACTGCGCATGTAGCAGGTGCATATATGTTGCTCCTCCATCTTGAGAAACAGTTTCATCCCCAAAATACACTTTAAACAAAATAATACTGGCTGATGTGTTAATGGTGCAGCGGATGGAGAATGCAGTGGGGAGGATTGAGGTCAGGGCAGTGAGGCAGCAGCTTGCTCGGTCTGTCAGTGCTGTCAAAGTCCAGCACTGACTCGCTGATGGGAAACAAGCACATGCTGGGGGAGTCGAAAAGCTGTCAGCTTTTTACATTTTAAAAAAAAATTGCACCGACATTCACGGTGAGTAGGAACCGTTGATTTTTTTTTTCCTTTAAAAAGAAATGCACTTTGCAAATCTCGCTGCGCCTAATGATGTGTATGTGAGCAGGGTAAGAGGAGCTGTTCAGCGCCATCGCCCTGTATTGTTTCATATTGTGCTGGTTGCGGCGCCAGTTTCTGTAGGTTTGTTTACAAGGCTGGCTGAGATCTGTGAGAACGATGCAGCGACCGGCTGCCGTAGTACGAATGTAATATGTTTCTTTTTACATAGTGATGAAATGCTCTTTATGTGTATGTGCTCCAGGACAAATAAAAATACACATTAAGCATACTCTGACTATTTAACGTTTTTGGTTTGGAAATTCCAGCAGTATGTTATCCTAAATGTCTCGAAAAATGCCTTCCACATTCTTAGTATCATTGAGACCTGACAATTTAAACGAAATAGTGTTTTTTAAAAAACAAATGCAGTGTTAGATATCAGAGCCGAGAGCGGTGGACGTGTGACAGTAATTAAATATTTCTGTCTGGTGATCGGTATAGGCTCTAATGTTGGGACATCAATCATGTAGACACACTACTGGCATCCACACCTACACAATGTGGTTCAGTCTCTCTAGCCCTTCTCTGTTTTGTCATTTTCAAGATGGAGTTCCTTGGAAGGTTTAATATTAGCTGACATTTTTTTCTTGTTCCAGATTAAGACTGCTGGACCAATCAATTTAAGAATGGAGCTGACCAAAACATCCCTTTTCCTCATCTCTTTATGCTTCTGGATTGAACTAGGTTTGTCCAGTGATAAGTCTTCAAAGAAAGGAAAGTCAAAGAAGAAGCAACATCTGTGCCCATCGTAAGTTCTCTTCGTTTTCATCTAACTGAATTACAATTAGTATGTGTGCTTTTTAAAAGTTGGGTACTTCCCAAGAAATGATAATCAGTGGTTTCAGGCTTACTAAACTCTTTCCAGATATCATACAGCTTTACCACACAATATGGCTACTGCACAATTACAACAAATTCTGATCATTTTAAAGGGCTTCTATCTTCAATGAGAAATACTCAATAAAGGCTTCATGTTTCATTGTCATGTTCTGTCATAATGATATCTTGGAAAAAGATTGCCAGTTTAATTAACATCAGTTGGTGCATACCTCTTTACAGATAGAAGAAAAGCTTTCCCAAAATTTCCTCAGTCTCTTTTAAATAGACATGTGAATGTGATTGAAAAAAAGGCCTGCAATTATCCCTATGACAAATATAATATTCCTTCTATATGCTGCAGAAGTGATAACTCGATAGATTTGGGTGTAAGTAACATAAGGCTGCTATGCCATTTTTAGGAACAATTCTACAACACAAATTGCAACAGTTTAAGAAGATAGCTCACCATCACCTTCTCAAGTGAAACTCAGTATGGGCAAAAACCTAACCAGTAATACCTACCTCCTGTGAATGAATTAAAAAAGGAGACAGACATTGTGAATTTCTATGATGTCAGAAGTCAGTTGCAAATGTTAGAAAAATGCAAAGAACCATGATGTAGTTTCTAACCACATAGGGGTCCTGCATGTTATTTCCTTTTAACTGCAGCTGAGGCTCGTGACATAAATCTTTCATCAAGTACAATGGTTGCATACCAACTTTCTCATTTGGAGATTTTACTTGAGCAATCTGGTCTGAATGACGGAAATTGGAGTGTAAGGAAAATATGATTTTCAGTGAAGGAAGGTCTCTGTGCCAAAACTGAATGTTACGTTTTACATGGCTAGAATCCCCACAGTGTGGAAACAAGCCATTTGTCTCAACAAATCCACACCAATCCTCTGAAGAGTATCCAACCCAGACCCATTCACCTACCTTATTATGCTCCATTTACCCTGACTAATGCACCTAGCCTACACCTCCCTGAACACTATGGGCAATTAGCATGGCCAGTTCACCTAACCTGCACATCTTTGGACTATGGAAGGAAACCAGAGCACCCATCTTACATGGCTATTGAACAGTCTGAAATGCATGTCCCTATCCTGCCTGTTTTGTCTTCCACCGTCTTCCACCATGATAGTCATAACAAGTAGTCCAAGTTGCTATGATTCTACCCATTAATCAAACTCCTATCTATAGGAACCATCTTTAGACCAGAAAACGTTGAAGCAAAATCAGCCATTTAGTGAGCTGATCTGATAATCCTTCTCTTCACTTTTTCTGCCTGATTTTCATAATCCTAAAAACACTGATTACAAATCTGTCTGTCTCAAACTTGAGTATTCTGAATGATCCAGACTTGACAGCTCTCTGCAGTAAATAATTCCCACTGATTTACCACCTGCTGAAAGAAAAACTCCATCTCTCTGTCTTATCTGGGCATTAGAACTGAGATTATACTCTCTAGTCCTAGACTGCCTCACAAGGAGTAACAACACTTCCACATCTCCCCTTTCAAGTTCCCTAAGAATTAGATTAGATTACATTAGATTACATTACAGTGTGGAAACAGGCACTTCGGCCCAACAAGTCCACACCGACCCGCCGAAGCGCAACCCACCCACATCCCTACATTTTACCCATTACCTAACACTACGGGCAATTTAGACGGGAATTGAACCCGGGTTTCAGGCACTGTGAGGCAGCAGTGCTAACCACTGTGCCACTGTTATGCTATGTTTCAAAAAGATTTCCTCTCATTCTTCAAAACCTTAGTGAGTACAAGCCCAATCTATTCAACCTCTTCTGGTAAGAAAATTCCTCCATGTGTGGGCTCAATCTCGTGAACCTTGTATGTGCTGCCTCCAACGCCAATATATCTTTCTTTAGATCAGGAGACCAAAACTGTTCACAATATTCCAGCTTTGCTCTAACTAGGGCTTTGTATATTTTTAGCAAGATTTCCTATTTTCATACTACATTCCTTTTGAAGTAAAGGCCAATGTTCCATATACCTTCTCTATTATTTGCTCAACTTGTACGCTAGCTTTTTGTGAATCTGTTGGAAAGAAACTAATTGTTGGACTCCGACTCGTACATTTCAAAAAAAGGTTGCAAAGTTACAAATTTTCCATTTCTGGTTACATGGCGCCTGCCCATAACTCCTATTGGAAAATACAATATTTGGTGGATTGTTATCTGTGTGTGAAAATCCTGTAGGCCCCACTGATGCCAAATTTTCAAAATCCTCTTTCGCATTCCAGGCAGATAAAGTTCAGTACTAGGACTAAAAATTCATTTCAAAAAACTAGTCCAATAAGTTTTCAGATGCAACTTACAAACTTATCTTGTTCTTTTGTCATGCTGGTTACAGTTACTTTGTTAAACTTGATTATTAAACTTAATAGAAATCTGTGGATAGAATTTTATGAGCAAAATTAGTTTCTTTCCACTAATGCAGTACATATCTACCATGTGTATTTTATGATCTCCCACCATGTACTGTGTACTCAGTGAATACACAGTCATGTGGTGCTTGCCTGCAGAGTAATATTTGTAGTATCTGCACATCTAGAAAGACTCAGGTTATTTTCTTTTGAGCAGTGGAGGCTGAGGGGAGACTTGATAGAAGTTTATTAAATTTGAGATGCATAGATAGGGTTGACAATCAGAATCTTCTACAGTTGAAATGTCTAATACTGTGGGACATGCATTTAAGGTGAGAGGAGAAGAGTTCAAAGGAAATGTAAGGAGCAAGATATTTGCACAGTAGTTGGAATGCACTGCCAGGGGTGATGATGGAGGCAGATAAGATAAGGGCATTTAAGAGACTTTTAGATAAGCACATGAATGCGCAAGGAATGGAGGAATATGGACGAAGGTCAGGCAGAAGGGATTAGTTGCATTTGGCATCATGTTCGGCACAACATCGTGGGCCAAAGGGCCTGTTTCTGTGCTGTTATGTTCTATGTATGTTCTATCTGACTGTGAAACTTCAAGTTGGGTAAATGCGATATGAGGAAGTTTACTAGTATGACATTGCTGGCGAAATATTACTGTTATGATTTCATGACAGCAGTAAATACCAAATAACCTCTTCAAAGATCTCCTGAAAATCACAAATGACGTTATGGTAAATGTAGTATTTTGAAAATGTAATCACTGATACCTTGTATGGCATCTAATTTTATGCAGTAAATTTCCCCAAATAGCAATGTGAAAAGGGCTGAATAGTTTGAATAGTGATGTTGTTTGAGATGTGAATATTGGACAAACAACAATGGATAAATCCATGTTTTTACTTTAAGATAGTGTCATGTAATTTTTTACATGAAATAAATAGAAGGACTTCAGTTTTACATTTGCTATCAAAAGTGGCAGTGCAGCATTCCTTCAGAACTGGAAATGGCTATTGAATGTAGAACCATAGAACAATACAGCACAGGAATAGGACCTTCAGTACATCATGTCTATGCTAACCAAGATGCCATTCTAAATTAATCTCATTTGTCTACATGTGCTGTATCCCTCTATTCTTTGCCTGTTCATGTATCAGTCTAAACGTCTCTTAAAAATTGCTATGGTATCTGATTCTGTCACCTCGTCTGGCAGTGCAATCCAGACACTATAACCCTCATTGCCTTCCACATCTCCTTTAAACTAAGCTCCCTCCCCCACCTTAAACCAGTCCACCCTCATACATGATATTTCCATCTGGGAAAAAGACTCTGACTATCCACTGTATCTGTGACTCTCATAATTTTATTTTATCTATCAGGTTGTCCCTTAGTCTCTGACCCCCTACTGAAAACAATCTAACCTCTCCTTATAGCTAGTACCTTCCAAGCCAGGGCAACATCCTGATGCTCTTTTGCACCCTCCCCAAAACTTTCAAATCTCACCTATAGTGTGGTGACCAGAACTTCACACAATACTCCAATTGTGGACGAACAGAAGTTTTATACAGTTACCATGTGACTTGCCAACTTTTATAGTCAATGCCCAGGCTGACGAAAAGAAGCATGCGTATGCCTTTTTTACCACCATATCCACTTATGTTGCCATTTATAGGGAGTTGTAGACTTGCACTCCAAGATTTCTCTGTATGTCACTGCTCCGAAGGGTCCTGTCTTTTACTGTGTATTTTCATTTTGAACATGACCTTACAAAATGTATCATGTAATACTTGCCCCAATTAAACTACATCTGCCATTTCTCTGCCCAAATTTCCAATTGTCTTTGACAACCTGCTTTACTCTCCACAACTCCACCAATTTTAATGTCATCTCTGAACTTACTAATCAGACCACCTACATTTTCATCCAAGTCAATTATAAATATTGCAATCAACAGAGATCCCAGCACTGATCCATGCAGATCTACTGGTCACAGACCTTCAGTCAGAAAAACATCCTTCAACTATCCTCTGTCTTTCATGATGAAATCAATTTAATATCCAACTTGCCAACTCACCATGGATCCCATGTGATTTAATCTTCTGGATCAGCCCATCATGAGAGACCCTGTCTAATGCTTTAGTAAAACAAAAGTAGATGCCCCTTTCCTCATCAATCATTTTTATCACTCCTCAAAAATCTCAATTAAATTTGAGACAAAACCTCCCCCAAACAAAACCATGCTAACTATCCCAAATAAGTTAATTATTTTACAAATGTAAGTAAATGCAGTTCCTGAGAATTACCTCCAATAATTTCCCTATGATTGATATAATACTCAGTACTTTATAATTTCCTGGATTATCCCTGTTGCCCTTTAATGAGCTATTCTCAAGTCTTCTTGGAACTCAGCTTTGGCTAAAGAGGATGCAAAGATCTCTGTCAAGGCCCCAGAAATCTCCTTCTTTGCCATCTTTAGTACCCTGGGATAAATCCGTTCACTTCCTGGGAGTTTTTTACGTGCATGTTTTTCAAGACATCATTAAGGCTGAGACCCCCTTAACTTAGTTTTGGTCAAGTCTCTCATGACAGACTCTAACCCAGA